>NC_084569.2:22257458-22399958 GCF_033978685.3 Nerophis lumbriciformis
AGTGTGTCAACAATAGCAGCGTAAGATAGCATTAGCTCACTTATAAAACTTATTATACTTGCTTATATTAACAATATGATTCATATTTGGTTAATGTTCTGGGCATGACATGTACGATAAATGGAGTATTGATGGCGGTTTCTGGATGGTTTTTAGAGGGTACAATGGGCGCCGTACAGGACCCTTGATCTGTTGACTCAATTGTTAGCTATTTATGATTTCGAATGCATAAAAAAGCTATCTTATCTTACATAAGGATTGTGAATGATAAACAGCACATATCTTTCCAATTTTTGCGTATTTCCAATATGACTAATCTGATAATTAGGTGAGAGTGCAGAAACAGAAACAGTGAGACAGAAACAGTGACGTAGAATTTACGGAAATTGCCGCAGATATTCGGAGCGGAATATTCTAAATGGCCGACTGAATTTAAGCCGTTTTGATTTTTTACCCAGAAAAGCAAGACACAATACAAGACATCAACAAATATATGTCTTCTACACCGAAAAGACAGAGAAGCGAGGACATACGGACGCACTTCATCTTTGCCGCGGTAGACAACCAAACAACTTGTAAACCCTGTGGCTCCATTTTCTCCGGTAAAAACAAAACCAACTTTAAGTGCCATCTGCAGACTAACCATCCTATTGCGCACACGCAGTGTAGTTATACACAATATAGAATAAAACAATTGTGTTTCTTCATATGACAACAACCATGCACACACATTATAATGCACTGTACACTGGTGTTGAAAGGGTTTTTTGTTTGTTTGTTTGTTTGTTTGTTTTTGTAAACACACAGTAGATCAGTGACATTTTTGTTTGGTCATAATTGTCTTAATCAGTTCATTCAAATACACTAGCGTAGTAGGCTTAAGTATTCATTAAAAACAAGGCAGAGGTTTTATTTGACAATGATATTTAATATTTTTGGCCACTGTAACATATACACACAGTTTGAACAGTCACACTGTGTTTGAATATAGGAAAATAAAGAACTGTACTTCAAACAAGTGACTCTTTGCCATACCACTAGATGGAGCTTGCGTACCACCACAGTTTGAGAATCACTTGTCTAAATAGTAAACCTACATGATAAAATGTACACATTACATGTTAATGATGGTACACAAACTAGTTACAATGTTATTGAACAATGTTATTGAATAGTTAGAATATAATTTCTCTAAGTTATGAACTCCAAATTGCCAACAGTTCATGTGTACAACTTTGTAACAGTTCTCATCACATTCTTAATGTTATGAATTGAGCGTCAAATACATGTTTATGTTTACCCTTATTTTCAATAGGTCATAAAAAATATAGTTAAAGATATCGACCGATATAAAACACCTCTCTCGTGATATATTTTTTAGCCATATCGCCCAGGCCTAATTTTGATAGTCGACTATATTAATGACTAATCAAATTATGAAGGTTTTAAAATTTGCGTTAATAGAGATGAGTATTTCAGTCAGAACTATTTATTTGTACTATAACTTTGCTGCTTACTAGGCTGTTAAAATAATAAGTATCATCCATCCATCTTCTTCTGCTTATCCGAGGTCGGGTCGCAGGGGGAGCAGCCTAAGCAGGGAGGCCCAGACTTCCCTTTCCCCAGCCACTTCGTCCAGCTCCTTCCGGGGGATTTTGAGGCGTTCCCAGGCCAGCCGGGAGAGATAGTCTTCTCAAGGTGTCCTGGGTCTTCTGCCGGTCAAACGTGCCCGAATCACCTCCCTAGGGAGGCGTTCGGGTGGCATCCTGACCACATGCCCGAACCACCTCATATGGCTCCTCTCGATGTGGAGGAGCAGCGGCTTTAGTTTGAGCTCCCCCCGGATGACAGAGCGTCTCACCCTATCTCTAAGCGAGAGCCCCGCCACCCGGCGGAGGAAGCTCATTTCGGCCGCTTGTACCCGAGATCTTGTCCTTTCGGTCATAACCCAAAGCTCATGACCATAGGTGAGGATGAGAACGTAGATCGACCGGTAAATTGAGAGCTTTGCCTTCCGGCTCAGCTCCTTCTTCACAACGGATCGATACAACACGCCGCACCGTCTCTAACGATCCACTCTTCCCTCACTCATGAACAAGACTCCGAGGTACTTGAACTCCTCCACTTGGGGCAAGATCTCCTCCCCAACCTAGAGATGGCACTCCACCTTTTTCCGGGCGAGAACCATGGACTCAGACTTGGAGGTGCTGATTCCCATCCCAGTCTTCTCAATGTGTCTTAATCTTGCAGCCACCAAACCGGATCCCCTCAACGCCATCACTGCGCCTAGAAATTCTGTCCATAAAAGTTATGAACAGAATCGGTGACAAAGGGCAGCTTTGGCATAGTCCAACTCTCACTGGAAACGTGTCCGACTTACTGCCGGCAATGCGGACCAAGCTCTGACACTGATCATACAGGGAGCGGACCGCCACAATCAGGCAGTCCGTTAGCCCATACTCTTTGAGCACTCCCCACAAGACTTCCCGGGGTGCACGGTCGAATGCCTTCTCCAAGTCCACAAAGCACATGTAGACTGGTTGGGCAAACTCCCATGCACCCTCAAGGACTCTGCCGAGAGTATAGAGCTGGTCCACAGTTCCACGACCAGGACGAAAACCACACTGTTCCTCCTGAATCCGAGGTTCGACTATCCGGCGTAGCCTCCTCTCCAGTACACCTGAATAGACCTTACCGGGAAGGCTGAGGAGTGTGATCCCACGATAGTTGGAACACACCCTCTGGTTCCCCTTCTTGAAGAGAGGAACCACCACCCCGGTCTGCCAATCCAGGGGTACCAAGACAGCCCCACAGCATCCAGAGCCTTAAGGAACTCCGGGCGGATCTCATCCACCCCCGGGGCCTTGCCACCGAGGAGCTTTTTAACTACCTCGGCAACCTCAGCCCCAGAAATATGAGAGCCCACCACAGTTTCCCCAGGCACTGCTTCATCATAGGAAGACGTGTTATATTGTAATAACTATTCAACTATTGTATATTTTAAAGCAAAATGTAGCTTGCAGACTTCAGCTAAAATGATAGTTAAATCTATTTTATCAGAACTTGGTCTCTCTGTTGTTAGCTAGCTGGCTATCTATCTTACCAAGAAGAGTTGCAGACCGCATCCACCAGATGTTTGACATGTCTGACATTTTAAATGCTCCCGCATTACAGACAAAATGCCATGAAAAGCAAGATCCACTTTGACGTGTTTTGGTTTCCACCTTTTCAACCTGTTATTGCCAGTTGCCACAACCATTTTTCTGTTGCTACTTGTCACTGGTCGTGCTGACTCGCGCATGTTCGTTTCTGTCCGGAAAACCTCCAACGATTGCGTCGCTAAATATTGTTGACGATAAGTTTCGTCGATTTATGTCAACAATGACGACGAATCGTTGCACCCAAAATATCTCAATACTGACCCCGAAAGGGACAAGCGGTAGAAAATGGATGGATGGAAGTACTGTAGTGGTTAAAATCCTTGCATTTTGAGTTGTCACTATATTTTGCTTATCTTATCTGACTACTTAAGTAACATTGGAAATGCCTATAATTCAGCGTTAATTTTGTTGACTAAAAATTTACGTCTTAGTTATTGTCAACGATCTATTTCCCCCTGACTAAAACAGGACGATAATCACAACCAAATGCACGTTGCCTGAAACATTGACGAAAATTAATTAACAGTTTAGTCAACTACAAACCCCGTTTCCATATAAGTTGGGAAATTGTGTTAGATGTAAATATAAACGGAATACAATGATTTGCAAATCCTTTTCAACCCATATTCAATTGAATGCACTACAAAGACAAGATATTTGATGTTCAAACTCATAAACTTTATTTTTTTTTTGGCAAATAATAATTAACTTAGAATTTCATGGCTGCAACACGTGCCAAAGTAGTTGGGAAAGGGCATGTTCACCACTGTGTTACATGGCCTTTCCTTTTAACAACACTCAGTAAATGTTTGGGAACTGAGGAGACACCTTTTTTAAGCTTCTCAGGTGGAATTCTTTCCCATTCTTGCTTGATGTACAACTTAATTTGTTCAACAGTCTGGTGATCTCCGTTGTGGTATTTTAGGGTTCATAATGCGCCACACATTTTCAATGGGAGACAGGTCTGGACTACAGGCAGGCCAGTCTAGTACCCGCATTCTTTTACTATGAAGCCACGTTGATGTAACACGTGGCTTGGCATTGTCTTGCTGAAATAAGCAGGGGCGTCCATGGTAACGTTGCTTGGATGGCAACATATGTTGCTCCAAAACCTGTATGTACCTTTCAGCATTAATGGCACCTTTACAGATGTGTAAGTTACCCATGTCTTGGCCACTAATACACCCCCATACCATCACAGATGCTGGCTTTTCAACTTTGCGCCTATAACAATCCGGATGGTGCTTTTCCTCTTTGGTCCGGAGGACACGACGTTCACAGTTTCCAAAAACAATTTGAAATGTGGACTCGTCAGACCACAGAACACTTCTCCACTTTGTATCAGTCCATCTTAGATGAGCTCAGGCCCAGCGAAGCCAACAGCGTTTCTGGGTGTTGTTGATAAACGTTTTTCGCCTTGCATAGGAGAGTTTTAACTTGCACTTACAGATGTAGCGACCAACTGTAGTTAGTGACAGTGGGTTTCTGAAGTGTTCCTGAGCCCATGTGGTGATATCCTTTACACACTGATGTCGCTTGTTGATGCAGTACAGTCTGAGGGATCGAAGGTCACGGGCTTAGCTGCTTACGTGCAGTGATTTCTCCAGATTCTCTGAACCCTTTGATGATATTACGGACCGTAGATGGTGAAATCCCTAAATTCCTTGCAATAGCTGGTTGAGAAAGGTTTTTCTTAAACTGTTCAACAATTTGCTCACGCATTTGTTGACAAAGTGGTGACCCTTGCCCCATCCTTGTTTGTGAATGACTGAGCATTTCATGGAATCTACTTTTATACCCAATCATGGCACCCACCTGTTCCCAATTTGCCTGTAGATGCATTTCCTGGACAATATAAGGAAGAGAATCCCTCTGCCATCTTCCATTAGTTTTTTTTATGTATAAATCTTGAAAATTCCCTCTTTTCTTCTTCCACTCTCTCGCTGTCATTTGGGATGTATGTTGTGATTTCCCTTCCTGGTTAGATGACCCGCCCTATCTTGCCTCTGATTGGCCTGTCCCTAACCAATCGTGACTCATCATAGCAAACAACTAACCCATCATGGATGTTCTTATACGTGCAAGCACGTCTTGGAAGGAGGAAGGGGAGGGGTTTAGTAGCCCATGGAGGTGGAGCGGGAGAGAACAAGGAACACAACGCCCAGCCCTACTTATTACTATATTAATGGAATGCCGGTCTTGTTGTGAATTTAGTTTTTTAATTGCTAACCTTAATAAAAGTGGTTTCAAAACAACTTCAAAGATACCCTTGTCAAAGTTCTTTATACTTTAATATTTTAGTCGACAAAATGTACTGTAATTTTAGTCGACTAAAATGCTGAGGAATTTAATCGACTGAAACTACACTAAAACTAAGTCAATTTAGATGACTAAAATATGACTAAAACACATTTTCGTGAGAAGAATAAAAGTAAATTAAAAAACTGCTTTCAAAATTAACACTGCTTTAATTCACATGATTGCGTAATGTACCACTACCCTTCTACCCCCTTGAAAGGTTTAAGTCAACAATTCATTGCAGTTCCTAATTGTTACCTGGTGTGTACACACCACACACGCGGTGGCGTATCCAATGACCACCTGCTATGGTTGCGGGGGTTAGGTTCCCCAGCAGATCGCATTCCTTCAGGCCAAAGACCAGGGTCTCTGTAAAAACCACACCCGTTGAGCAGCACAGTTGCCCCAGTAGAGTATGGTTTAGTCCCAGGCATCGCAGCTGCCTACAGACCCAGGCTCCATGTCTGCACAAACACACACATACTTTCTCTAAATCCAAAATTCTCTTTTTGCCTTCGTGCACAGTGGATGAGGGAAAAGAGGGAGGGCTAAATACAAGAGAAAACATTTGTTCTCCTCATTCCAGAAACAACATCCAAAATAGTGGCTTGAAGGAAGGTGTCTTTAAATGTTAAAACATTAGTCTAATTAGACCTGTCGATTTCTTCCAGCCCTTTCCTTCCTTCGTCTCAGACCCTTCACAAAGCCTTCTTTTTTTTCAACCCCCAGTCACTCACACACAAACACACGTTTGGCCGCCACTTCACAAGATGGTTACTTTGCCATACTGGGTTGAGTGAGTTGCCAGGAAACATGCTCCGACTCCAAATATGTTCTGAGCCTCCATATTCAGATCCTTGATAAAAGTGAACGAAGGGCCTCTTAGAAATCAATTTGTGCAAAGATGCTGCATTTGCAGGCCTCCCAGCAGGTGAATAGAACTAAAAGGGGACAAGAACCATGGGCTCAAATCGATAGAATAAAAAAACAACAACGCAATCCAATGGAGAAAAATATACAATTGAACAAATGCAAAAACAGGTGAAAACTCATCTAAAAATGTCCTCCATATACACAAAGATACACGCACACATCCACACAGTCCATCTGTTATTCATCAGTAGTAGGTAGAATCTGGAGGGGGGGCATCAATTGATTTGGGGTTTTCATTCCATTGCAAATAACACATTCACAGTGTAACTGCTCTGCTTACCATCTACCACAGCTAACCAGCACACTGCCACTGGTAACGATCAAAAGAAACATGTTTACATTATACTAGACAAGGCTGGTGTCCCACATATGAATCATGGACACTAACATACATACGGTATTTACAAATGTATATATTCACATATCTGGAAAAACCTACATGCAGAGTATAGTGTTGTTAGCAAACCCATCATGGAGCTGATCTGTTTTCGATTACCCGAGGCTGCAACGCAGATAAGTGCAACATTTTTTTCCACACATTCTCGCGCCTTAGAAAAAGAGGCATAGGTCAGAAGGGAGACCACCTCGATATCTCAAATAGCTACAGCACATACTTTGGAAACATAACTAGCATGGCAATCATTACAGTGTTGACATTCGCCAAGGATGTTCAGTCATCTAAACATGTTGGTCTGAGTCATCGGACTGAAAAATAAAGAAGTGCAAGGCGGTGCTGTTACACTCCAGAGCTGTATGTGGTAGTAATACACCTTACTACATCAGTACAGACTGTTGAAACACTGTAAATGTCTGCTGAATCTGGTGGTTCACTACACTGCTTGGACCTAAATGCAAACATACAATAACAAACAAAGGATGGTTACTGAATTACGTACTTTTATAGGCACCGACCAAACTCCGTCTGTACTACCGGGTAGAGTGTCATGTAAAATCAAAAGGTGCCATATTTCGGTACCTTTACGGTTACAGTTTCGGCAGGCTCAGACATTTGGCTGCCAAACAATCACTCACGCAGCACTCGTAGAGAACTCAGTCAGACTGCCTTTAGGTAATGTTGCAATGTTCCATGCCAACAAAACGAGTGTGACTGATAGAAAACACTTAAAAGGAGTTGGTGGTTTACGCAACACTCGTAGCAAAACTGCGTTTTAAGAACTCTGAAACAAGATAAAATACAAATATCTAGCGAATACTTAAATTGGAAATACTAAACATTAAAAGTATATCAAACAAACCCGTAACGAAGTGATCACTGTAAACTTGTGCGCTCTTCAACTCTGCTCCCCTGGTCTGTAGTGCGTGCCACTTTTCTGCCATAATTTATAAAATCTTGACATCTTTCGCCCATCTTATCTATGTCTCAAGGAAGTCTGGGGAAACTTGTATTCTTTTTCGCAATTTGAACAGTTCCAACAGCCTTGGGCATTTTTCTTCGAGAAAGGCAAAATGCCGCCGAGAATGCTATGACAAGACACGCTCGCTGGCTGGCCCACTACTTCGAGCCTTGCATAGTTAATGAGCCGGACGTGACACCACGTGATATACCCATCCCTATAACAGACTCTAACAAGTTGTGTGTGAATTGGTTCAGTATATTTTAAAGAAGAGTCTTTATAATGTCAATCCAAAGCATTTCATCAAAAACTTCCAGGCCCTAAGATAGCGACAGTAATAAGAACGAACCAGAAAAATGTGATCAACACCTAACCTCTTGGGAATTTGCACTTAGAAGAGGCAACAATGATACTCATTTCTGCAAACTGTGTAATAGGAGTGACAACAGATTAGGGTTGTAAGGTATACCGGTATTAGTATAGTACCATGATACTTATGAATCATATTCGGTATTATACCAACTCTAAAAAGAACCAGTCATTGATATCATTGCTGGGTTTACGAGCAGAGAAGCATGTTCGGCAGCGCACAATCACGCAGTACTTACAAACAGACACAGTGTGTAGACAGAAAAGGGAGAACGGATGCATTTTGGCTTAAAAACTTACGATAAAGGTGAAGCTATAACACTGAAACGCCCTCAGGAAGAGGTGCTTTAAGACATGGCTAGCTAGCTAGCGGCTAAAATCCATCCGCAGTCTGCAGTGTTTTAACTACTTCTAAATCACTAATCCTTGCCTCCATGGCGACAAATAAAGTATGTTTCTTACAAGTATCATCCCTGCAGGACGAGGAATAGCTAAACATGCTTCACTACACACCCTAGCTCACCGGTGTCACAATGTAAACTCCATTGGTGGATCTACACCTAACATCAACTGTAATGATAACAAGTACAAGAGCGTATCTAGTCGATATTACTATGATTACATAGATATTTTTTAGCATCACAAAATCTTCTTTGTTTAAAAAAAATGTATACTATGTTTATAAATTCAGGAAATATGTCCCTGGACACATGAGGACTTTGAATATGACCAATGTATGATCCTGTAACGACTTGGTATAAGACTGATACCCAAATTTGTGATATCATCCAAAACTAATGTAAAGCTTCCAAACAACAGAAGAAAAAGTGATTATTACATTTTAACAGAAGTGTAAATAGAACATGTTAAAAGACAAAGTAAGCAGATATTAACAGTAAATGAACAAGTAGATTAATAATTCATTTTCTACCAATTGTCCTCAATAATTTTGACAAAATAATAGAATGGAAAATGACAATATGTTACAGCATATGTCAGCAGCTAAATTAGGAGCCTTTGTTTGCTTACTTACTAATAAAAGACAAGTTGTCTTGTATTTTCACTATTTTATTTCAGGACAAACTTGCAATAAGAAACATATGTTTAATGTACCCTAAGATTTTTGGTTAAAATAAAGCCAATAATGCAACTTCATTTAGAAAAGTATCAAAATACATTTTGGTACCGGCACCAAAATATTGGTATCGAGACAACACTACAACAGACAAACACTGAACACGTTTGGAGTTTTATGTGCACTGGTGATTTAAAAAAGGACACCTCAGCTTGCTTTCACATCACCAGTTCGGTTTTATTACGAATATGAAAAGGAACGTGCAGAGACACAACAGGCGACCAAAAAAAATAGGACAGCACTCCGCATGTGACCTGTGTGTGTTTGAATTTAAGGGAGGGTTCTGGCAGAGCGTACAAGTTAGCTAATGCATTGGGTATTTCAACGTGCAGCAGCATGCTCATTTTCGCGTGCACGCACACACAAGCGCGCACACACAGGTCTATCATTTTGGTGTTTGACAGCTGTGTGCGCAAGGTATGCTTGTGTGTCGTTTGTCTACTTCTGACAGGTTTATTGTAGCAGGGCAGCAGTGTCTTGTGCGTTCTCTTAAAGAGCCAGTTTTCTTTCCAGAAAGATTCAATTTATCTGGGAGGGGACGTGCCCCTCCGTCTTGCATATACACACACAAAACTGTGCCACGGTCACATAAACACACACACACTGCATTAATATTAACATAAACAGACACTATCCAAGCACCGTGGAAGACAAATTGGTATTGGCTGAGACAACACTGTCCTGCCCTGCAAGCTCCATGAATTATACTTACACTCCAAGTACCTCAGTGTGTGTGTGTGTGTGTGTGTGTGTGTGTGTGTGTGTGTGTGTGTGTGTGTGTGTGTGTGTGTGTGTGTGTGTGTGTGTGTGTGTCTCAGAAAGAGAGAACGTTTGAAGGGCTACCATATTCATCTAACTGTGTTGGAGTGTGTTGTGGTCAGGATAAATCTCTCTGCCGCGAGTCCCAGGGGGAAACTCCCGGCCCTAGCAGCACTAAGCACAATCACATGCGCCTATTCCCACTCACACACACAAACAAGACTTCAATCCCGTCATCCCGGCGTCTCCTCTCACACAAACAAACATTGTATCCCCCGAAAAACAAAAACATTGTGTCCCACAATTGAGTCTTCTTTTTCAGTTTGTTTTCGAACTCTCGCCCCAACACCTCCATTGCCTCCCCACACCTCGTTTAATGCAGTCTTCATTTGCTCACCAGTGCATGCGAGCGCGACAACACGGAATAGTCTCACAGATAAGGGACACTACCTTCGCCCCTGTTAAGTACAGATTTTTTCAATAAGCTACTCAAAACATTGAAAGCTATTGCACGCAGTAATCGGTGTAGGACCACTACTTATATAGTCTATCTCAGTGGTTCTCAACCTTTTTTCAGTATTGTACCCCCTGTGAACATATTTTTAATTCAAGTACTCCCTAATCAGAGCAAAGCATTTTTGGTTGAAAAAAAGAGATAAAGAAGTAAAATACAGCACTATGTCATCAGTTTCTGATTTATTAAATTGTATAACAGTGCAAAATATTGCTCATTTGTTGTGGTCTTTCTTGAACTATTTGGAAAAAAAAAAATGAAAATAACTAAAAACTTGTTGAAAAATAAACAAGTGATTCAATTATAAATAAAGATTTCTACACATAGAAGTAATCATCAACTTAAAGTGCCCTCTTTGGGGATTGTAATAGAGATCCATCTGGATTCATGAACTTAATTCTAAACATTTCTTCACAAAAAAGAAATCTTTAACATCAATATTTATGGAACATGTCCACAAAAATCTAGCTGTCAACACTGAACATTGCATTTTTGCATTTCTTTTCACAGTTCTTTTTGACAGACATTTTAAAAAAATCTCACGTACCCCTTGGCATACCTTCAAGTACCCCCAGGGGTAGGCGCACCCCCATTTGAGAACCACTGGTCTATCTTGTACATTTAAAACACTTCCTTGTGGTATATATAACATGTCAAAATGTTGCATAAAATGTTTTACAGACTATCTTCAAGCTGAACTAGACCGCTAATCGCTAGCTGGCAGCTAGACCGCTAATCGCAGGCTGGCAACTAGTCTGCCAATCGCCAGCAGGCAACTAGCGGGCTAATCGCCAGCTGGCAAGTAGCATGCTAATTGCTTTCTGGAATATAGCGCTGTAATTGCTAGTGGGCAACTACAGCGCTAATCGCTAGCTTGCAGCTCGAGTACTAATTGCTAGGTGGCAACCAGAGCGCTAATCTCTAGCTGGCAACTACAGAGATAATCGACAGCTGGCAACTAGCGCACTAATTGCTATCTGGCAAATAAAGTGCTAATTGTTAGCTATCGTAAATGCTAACTTGAATATAATAATATACTGTAGTTTTATGTTTTTATTTTATAACTGCAAGGTAAGGGGGGGTAGGCTGTCCATGCAATGTCATAATATGATTTTTTTTAAATACATTTAAAGCACTTCTTTGTGGTTACGATAACATGTAATGGTGGTTGTTTGGTCAAAATGTTGCATAAAATATGTTCTACAGACTATCTTCAAGCTGAACTAGATCGCTAATCGCTAGCTGACAGCTAGACTGCTAATCGCAGGCTGGCAACTAGTCTGCCAATCGCTAGCAGGCAACTAGCGGGCTAATTGCCAGCTGGCAAGTAGCATGCTAATCGCCAGCTGGAAAAAAGTGATTTAATCGCTAGCGGGCAACTACAGCGCTAATCGCTAGCTTGCAACTAGAGCACTAATTGCTAGCTGGCAACCAGAGCGCTAATCTCCAGCTGGAAACTACAGAGATAATAGCTAGCTGGCACCTACAGTGCTAATTGCTAGCTGGCAAATAGAGTGCTAATCGTTAGCTATCGTAACTGCTAACATGAATAAAAAACATACTGTAGTTTTATGTTTTTATTTTAAAACTGCAAGGTAAGGGGAGTAGGGTGTCCATGCCAATGTCATTTATAAACAACATTACACTGTGTTGGATTAATGTTAACGTGTATTTAAAAAACATTTTAATTTGTGGAAAAATAATATATATAAAAGACCAATCAACTAAATATTTGACAATCCCACTGCATTAGCTCCGCGGACCCCCCTGGGGTCACACACTCCCTGTTGAAGACTCCTGATCTACTACGATGGACAATCGATTAAACATATACAGCAAGTCAGCTGACAGTTTGTGCCTGCATCTGCAAGACAAGCCCTCAACAGGCAATATGCATTATGTCTCCAGCAGCTGTTCGGAGGGGGGGAAACAACACACAATTTCTGGGAAATGCGGTACAAGTGAGCACTTAGGACTAAAAATGTTGCTCAAGCAGGGGAAAGGGGGGATTTTTTTCCCCCTAGTATATTGTGGTGGAAAACACTGTCCTGATTGTCAACACACTTCATAAAATAGTCAGCAAGTGCTCCCAGCTTTAAGAGTAATGGCAAAGTGAGATCATTTCTACCCTCGTCTCATTCATCAGCGCAGTCAAATTTGTCTAAGTCCTACATCTGCTGCTCTCCATGCACGGGGGAGGCAACAGGACAGATGGCCTCAATCTGGCAACAGAGACTTCAGCAGACTTCCAGTAGACAGAGAAAAATGTATATCTGCACAAAAAGTGACTAGCATCACGTCGTTTTCACACAGAATAAAAAGGATTCAAGCGGAAAGCTCAGAATCACAGATGTGCTTATTAGCACCACATGCAGGGATAGATTGTGTTGCATAATGTGCACGGTTGTTAAACTCTACGTGCATGTACATGCAGGCAGGTGGAAATCTAAGCCAACCCGCCGTGAGATAAAGGGTGTGACAATCCAATCTGCCATCGAACAACAAGTTCGGCAACATCTTGAATTGCATGAAACATAAACACCACTCAGGTTATCCTTGGGTTCCTCAAGTTTTGTATTCATGCGGTTTATGGCAATTACATGAGCAATCACCAAATAACGGTCATGTTGCGGAGCCGCGGTTTTTATTATAGCAAACACGGGGGCCGATACCTCGATCCTGTTTGGCCGACGTAATCTGTAGGGATTTGATATTGAAGAGCAGCCATAAAGCCAAACGACCTGTTTCTTACGGCGCTGTGTAGGCTGGTGAGCTTGCAGAGGGGGAAAGAGTCAAAAAGTGAGAGGATCGGCGTGCGTGGGCAGCAATATATGCATCCCTGTGTGAAAAGGAGTGTTTGAACCGGCAGCCTGGACTGTGATGGTGGTTGGGTCAATTTTACTGCACGGGCCTCCCTGTGGATACACCTCGTCATGGTCCACACAACGCAAGCTGTTCTAGGCCTGTTTCGCAGCCACAAGAAGGGGGATGAGGATTCAAAACATACGCTTTTGCTCAAGGAGCTATATTGAAAAATATTCCCATGCTATTTCAAGGAAATCTCGAGACGTGCAACACACCCAATCAATTAGACTGCTGACACTCTAAATGTGACTCGATCTCTGACATCTCTTCGCGCGGCTTGGTGTGGGTGGGGGGTGTAGTGTGTGGGCTCTGACAAATGAATGCTTCACAGCAGAGTCCTGTGTAACACGGTGAAACAGCTAAGAATCAAATGCCCCTGAGGGTGTATAGTTTATATTGAAACCTCAAAAGCAGAGGTGTTCAATTACATTGTTTTGGGGGGCACATTTATAGAAAGCTAAGGACCAGGGGCCTTGTGTACTAAGAGTTGCATGGATGTCCTACTAAAAATAGGCATAGGTTCAAATCCAGAAAATATTGTACGCAATAAAAAATTTTTAGATGTAATAAAGCGTGCGCACGCACTAATCCAAGAAAATTTCTTTGTTACATCGCAATCAACGTGGAATTGATCCTAGATGCCCAAGCCACATCCCCTTATAAAAGTACACAAATCAAATTGAAATTAGCAATGCGCCTAAGATCTGCACGCTCTGCCCAATCAGAATTCAGTATGACTCAGTAGGGGGTGCTTCTTTAGATACATAGCCTGTCATTGCTACGTGCTCTGATAACCGCTCACAGGTTGCAATAAAAAAGGAAATTATTGGAGATCAGGAAGAAGGTGAGGAAGATGGTTATGCATAGCCAAAACAGACAAGTAGACCGTAGATAAAATAGTGCTGCACTCCTTTTTGAAAAGATAGTTGATGCATTGATACGTAAAAATTGAGTGACTCTGATTGCCTCCAGTAAAAATATAATTTGTGTAATTTACAACAAAAGATGCTCAAATCACAGCCGGATGAGAAAAGTATGTCATGTTTGGTTAGCAATCTTTTAAATGTAAACATGCCAACATATAAAAAAGAATACAAAATATTTTGACTCTTGTTTGATTACTCCATTTATTATTACAACACACAAAAACTACTAGTAGTAAAAGCTGTACGTCAGTGGTCCTCAACCTTTTTTGCACCACGGACCGGTTTAATGTTTATTTTCAGGGACCGGCTTTCTGCTTGTACCAGATAAATACAGCAAAAATAAGTGCATGAAAAATACAACTCATTATAACGCTGAATTAGTGGGAGCCCTGGGCTTGTTTCTTTGCAATGAGATCCCCAGCAGGTTACGATCAACCTTCTGGAGACTGCAGATGGAAATCAGCCTTTGGCTACAATCTGTCATATTTATATTTTATATGTTCATTAATGTGCATTATATCATGTCACAAAGTTGTAACAAATATAACAAATGGCAACTTCCTATGAGGAGTTTTATTGTACATCTATAAACAAGCTTATTGGTATGTCTGTGGGACAGGCAAAAGTCAAGTCAGAGAAATGGCAGCAATGTTTTTAAGAATATGCTGCAAAAATTTAAGTCTCTCACAAGTTTGTTTGAACAGAAATCATGGGCCTCCGGTTGAATAGTCCGAATAATGAATAAGAGGACCGGAAACGGAACCTTGGGGAACACAACTAGTATAACTAAAGAAGTGACTACTGACTGCATCTGAGTAAACAAGCTCCAGTTACATGATTTAAATTACAAAAAACAACTGCCAGAAAGGAGAGGACTTAAAGGGGAACTGCACTTTTTCTGAATTTTGCCGATAGTTCACAATCATTATGAGAGACAAGAACACACATCTTTTTTATAGGATTTTAAATATGATAAAAACGCTCGCAAGATACTGCTAATGGGAGTCACCGCTGTAGCTTTCAAAGCCCTCTAAAACTACTTCAAAACCCTCCATCAACATTTTATATACACACTGCAAGTTTATATATAATGTAGTAACAGACACGATCACAACAATATGTACGTGTTTTCTAATCATGGCAGACTTGGTAATAGACAACGAAGACGACTATTTTTGGACAAATGAGGATTCACAACCTTATCTTTTTTAAACTAAATATACAGAGGATGAACTGCTGCTTATAGGCTGAAACGTTGGCGCAGATGGAAGCCGAGAGAGTGCGACATGGTCACGCTGCAAATCTGGAACTTTAGAGCCCAGCTATGCCAAATTATTGGAGTGCCCAAATCAACTTAAAACGTCCCCGGCCAGCTTGACTAGACAGACAACTGTCCATCGAGTGAGTCACTATACTATTGATCATGATACATGCACATCACTGTACACTACAGTGCATACACTGTCGAGCTAGCTGTGTACAAACAAAACATGAAATGTGGGCTAATACTTTACAGATACTGTACTATGATTGTTCATGTTTTTCAGTCAGTACAGATTGACGTCTTATCGCATTGTGTTGTTCATTACCAACTCAAACGCGCTTTGTGCTGACGTAGTTAGAAGCTAGCTTATCTCTTTCCGTAGTTAGCTTCTACGGCTAATACCATAGCGCGCCGATGTGTTACCGCGCTATAAAAAGAGTTCCTCAATGTTCGCTCTTACAATAACAATGTCGCTACAGCTTGTTTATCATACAGGTTTCCGAATGAAGTATTGTTGGTGGTTTTAAATGCATTTTTAAAGTGATTTAGAAGTAGAATTATATGCTCCCACTAGCTGCATTGCTAACTCCAAGAACAAGACGATTTGTATATGTTAGAAAGCGGAGGGAGAAAAGTATTCTTGTCTTTCATAATGATTGTGAACGATTGGCAAAATTCCACAAAAAGTGCAGTTCCCCTTTAAAGGGGTGCTTGGGGGAAAGCCTCAGTTATTCAAATCACAAGTTTAGACTCCCGTGTTCTCGGGTTGCCAATAAGGTTAAAATATCAATGCAAGGATCTGCCAATGTGTTTACAGTAATCCAAGTTCCTCTACACAACAGGAGCACTCTAGTGTTTTTTAGGAATTTACTGCAAATAAATATAGAAAGTGAATGCTTGTTTGTCTCTGTGTTGGCCCTGCGATGAAGTGGCCACTTGTCCAGGGTGTACCCCGCCTTCAGCCCCTCCGCGGTCCCAAGAGAGACAAGCGGTAAAAAATGGATGGATGGAATGTTTGTCTCCCAAGTTTTGAACTGAACTGGATTCGGCCCCGGGGCCGCAAGTTTAATGGCCCCGCTGTAAAGCCTCACAAAACTTTGCAATATGCTGCCATCCTGCCATCATGCATGTCAGCGTATCTCAGTTCTGCTTGTGTCAAAGGATTAACACCGTTGTTTCTTGGGTGTTGCATAAAGAACATCAAAAACATGCATGGGAAGTTATAGACTTATATTCAAAGCATTGTCGTTCCTTTTTTTAGCTTGACACAAACTTCACTGAAACTGCAGTTGACAAGAAGAACGTTGAACGGCGCTCATTTGAAACAGGGTTTACCCCTGAACAGAAACCAGAGAAACTGTAACTATATAGGAGTCTGTAGCGACGTGACTTCAGGGGGATGTAATACGATGACAGTATTTGTCAGATTTTCCATTTTTCCCCCCGAAAAAAAACACCCACAGCAGTAACCTTTCCTCCACACCACAGCAGTAACCTTTCCTCCACACAAGATGTGTTTTATGAACCGAGAGGCTTCTGGCTTTCCCCTCTGTTGACCACAAGACTACGTCTGCACATACAAAACTTCCATTACTAATAACAGGAGCGGACATTACACAGCAGAACAACAAGCACAGCGGGGGGATAGCAAACGCTGCATTTGAACTACTGACTGGTCAGGTAATTCAAAAGCACTAAATCAGCTGAAATTACACACGGAGGGGTGCTTTAATGCTTTACAGCAAAGTGGCTTTATCCAGCGAACACATCAAATCATTCTGGTCCTCTCTCAATGCAGATCCCTGCTTAGATGTGACACAGAACACCAGTAGAATGTTCCTTCTGTTATAAACACTGCAGTCCTTTCCAACCACAATCACAAGTTTAGCACCCAAGCCTCTGACAAACACTCACAGGCAACATTTTTGGAACATGAATGGCGGTTTAATGGTCCACATGCAATCCAAGAGCAATGCACTGCTGTGCTCCCGTTTGGGCCAAGTACTTTTCCACTCATGTGTTGCCCACTGGAACCGTGGGAATCATTCACACGATACCGTTAAATATCTAAAACTAGTTGGGGTTTTTTACAACCTGTAATCTGGGCTGTTTTTTCCCCACATATCCAGTAATAATGCACCAGCATGCCAAGAGACACAATATTAAAAGTTAATATGTAAGCCTTGGTGTATTTTATGGCATGCATGGTATGATTAAAGAGGATAAACTCACTGTGGTGTGCATGCAGGTTAATGGCTGATGGCAGGAATTTTCCAGAGTGGAGCGATGGCGGGTGGGTCGCGGTCAAGTGGCCGGCGGAGGGAGGGAGCCTCCCGGCTGCTGCAGCAGCGCCGAGTCGGTGATGAGGCTCCACGGCGAGCCCGGCCAACAACGGGGGTGGTACGTGGACGGATCGGGGTCCTCCAAAATCTCTGCCATCCATTATCCACAAATGGGAAGTTGGTAAAAGAAATAGTCCTTTCGGATGGGTGAAATATTCCGAAAAAAAGCCAATGTTGGCTATAAAAATAGTAATAATGTATTTAGTTCTCCGGGAGATTCAGCCTCATGCTCAGCCATTCTGCTGACCTGTGAAGCAAAATATGGAAACGATCGCATCAGAAATAGTTAAATAGTGATATATTTACGTACACTTTCCAGCGATATGTACAATGACGCAGTTTGGAAAAAACGCTTAAAAAATAGCTGATATGCTTTAATAAGCAATTCATACTATTAATACTTAAAACGGGTGTTGGAAGTCGACATCATTATGATGCAATGTTTAAGCGTACAAGAGGGACTCCTCCCACCTCAACGGTGCACAGCGAGCACTCAGTCCGCTTCGGGGCTTCGCTTGCCGGGGAAGGACCACCGGGACGTACCGGTCAGTCGCTCCACGCGAATATAAACATACTTTATCCGAATATTGTTTGAATGCGCATACCGTCACATTTCCATAAAATAGCTTCACGATTTACCAATATTTACCCGTGCGCGTAAATATAAATGTATTTATGGCGTTTTGTTGTAAATTTGAGTCCGATGATACCCAACGAGGTGCTGTCCAAGGAACAAAATATTATAAGAATAAGAAAAGAAAATATCATCATCGACATGAAACGACGTCGTCGAGTAATGATTTAATTGCGATTTTGTCTACATCATAAAACCAATATAAATTAATTTCATCCACACGCTTGCAGCGGTTTAACTTTAAAAGGGACTTCATAGCGCGGTTAAAATAACCCATGTTGCATAATCTAAACAAAATGCAAAGTCGCCCTACTAACATAATTGTTGTTTAAAAACATGGTGTGTTTATAAGGAGAAAACGGGCAAAAAGTGGATTTTTTAACCTTCACGGTGGCTTGCAAGCAAACATTTACAGCAATGACTCGTGATATTCAGTCGGGCGGGAGCTTAAAAAAGGCAATTAAAAAAAAAATACACACGTTTATTACCAGATGCATGATTAATAAAGACTTCGTGCGGAGTTAGACGTTTTTTTTTTAAACTGTGATATGTGTGCTTCGGTGGCGGAGAAACACTAAAATAGAGCCACGTTTCAAAGTTTGCTAACATTCCGTTAACGGCTAAACTTTGACGGAATAGTCAGTCCTTAATACCTCCCCACCCAAAAAAAAAAAAGAACCCAGAAACGATACGAACCTCCGCGCCATTTCGGTGCAACACGACTTAAATGAATTAGGGTAGTAGTGACGACACTTTTATCTGGGAGGAAAAAAGTACGAAAACAACGTCGAAGCGCTTACTTGAAAGCGGGAGGGTAGGAAAATAGTTAAAAATGAGTCTCGCAGAGTCCGTCCGAGTTGCAGGGAGAAATGGTGGCGTCCATTCCATGCACACACCAATGTGATCTACGAGTGGGGAATAATAATAATAATAATAATAATCACAGGGGGGTGAGAGAGCTCCTGTCTCTTACGTTTACTCTTCGGCAATGAAACGCAGCATTGTTTTACAAGCCACGCCCCTCTCTCCTGGCACCGCCCATGTGTTCCATCCCTGCTGCTTGCTGTTTCGTGATTGGTTAAGCAGTGCGTCAGTCAGATTCCAAAGCCTGGTCATGTCACCAAGAAGCACTATAAAAGCAATTATGAAGCCTTCTTCTTGCCTTTTCCTCTCAAAACTGAGGTTGGTCGGGATAGGTAGAAAAACGATTCCTTCGTTGTTTCGAACGTAGCACACAAAATCGTGCACAGTGTTGTGAATAGGCCTACAATAACGAAAACATATGGAAATAGCTAAGACAACTAGTTGTTTGGACTGTGACGTCACCAAACAATCACTCTGCCATGCCTTTATGAATATATATACACCTATGTTATATGTATTCTTTATCACAATCAGTAATCTGCAAAACCCTTGAGATGCAAATGCACCCCACTCAAAAAAAGAAAAAACAGCAATGCTCCTTTGCGCATTCTGTGGACGCCCCAATTTGCATCAGAAGGGAGGGTGAATGTTGTTTTGTGCTTATGCAAAAAGAAAAGAACTGAAAGGAAGGACCCCGAAACTTTGACCACAATGTACTCCCGTCCTCTCCATACATTATAGTTCCAACAAATGTTGATTAAAAATCACGCACGGTTTCAAGCTGCCCTTACTCTCCTGGTATATGATCGGTTTCAAGGCGATCCTCCAGTAGAGTAAAGTAAGCATGGGCGATACAGCAAATTCTGGTATCGATCCGATACTGCATCACTAGATATTTGTAACTGTTTTATGTTGTATATGTGTTGTGTTTTTTATCACAATAACAACAACACAAAAATACAACATTTAAAAAATAAAAAAAGAGGATAGTATTAATATATTTTAATACCACAGTGGTATCGACACCTTTGATTGATTGAAACTTGTATTAGTAGATTGTACAGTACATATTCCGTACAATTGACCACTAAATGGTAACACCCAAATACGTTTTTCAACTTGTTTAAGTCGGGGTCCACGTTAATCAATTCATGGTAATAACTATAATAACTACACAAATACAAAATGTTGTGAATATAAACAGGAGTTTTGGTCCATTATTGATACCATCTTGGTATCGACACTATTGACATTTGCATCATGTCAATGGTGTATTATATTACAATAATTACAACACAAAAATACCAACTGTTGTGTCAATGAACAAGACGACATTATCAATCCAATATTGATACCACCTTGGTTTGACACCATCATCTACATTTACATTATGTCGAAAACGTATTATATTACAATAACTGCAAAAATACAAAATGGTGTGGAAATAAACAAGAGGACAGTATTGATCCAATATTGATACTATCTTGGTATTGACACTATCGACATTTACATTACGTTGATAATGTATTATGATACAATAACTACAAATATACAGAACATTATTAAAA
Source organism: Nerophis lumbriciformis (assembly GCF_033978685.3). Taxonomy (NCBI): domain Eukaryota; kingdom Metazoa; phylum Chordata; class Actinopteri; order Syngnathiformes; family Syngnathidae; genus Nerophis; species Nerophis lumbriciformis. The sequence goes on from NC_084569.2 coordinate 22,278,446, forward strand.
TAAACAAATACGACAGTATCGATCCAATATTAGTACTATCTTGCTATTGACATATCGACATTTACATTGTGTCCATAATGTATTAAATTAAAAGTATTGCAAAAATACAAAACATTGTGACAATAAAGAAGATGACAGTATCGACCCAATATTGATACCACCTTGGTTTGACATCATCTACATTTACATTATGTCAAAAATGTATTATATTACATTAACTGCGAAAATACAAAATGGTGTGGAAATAAACAAGAGGATGGTATTGATCCAATATTGATACTATCTTGGTATTGACACATCGACATTTACATTATGTCGATAATGTATTATGATACAATAACTACAAAAATACAGAACATTATTAAAATAAACAAATACGACAGTATTGATCCAATATTAGTACTATCTTGGTATTGACATATCGATATTTACATTGTGTCCATAATGTATTAAATTAAAAGTATTGCAAAAATACAAAATGTTGCAAAACACGAGGACAGTATCGATCCAATATTGATACCGCCACTGTATCAACACTATGGACATTAGCGTTATGTCAATAATGTATTTATATTACAGTAACGGGAAAAATACAAAACATTGTGAAAATAAAGAAGATGACAGTATCGACCCAATATTGATACCACATTGGTTTGACACCATCTCCATTTACATTATGTCGAAAACGTGTTATATTACAATAACTGCAAAAATACAAAATGGTGTGGAAATAAACAAGAGGACAGTATTGATCCAATATTGATAATACCTCTGTATCGACACTATCAACAGGTGCAGGATGTCGATAATGTATTATATCACAATAAGTGCAACAGAAAAATGCAAACTATCGAAATAAACAATTGGGCAGTATCGATCCAAAATTGATACTACCTCGACATCAACACTATAGACATTTGCATTGTGTTGATAATGTATTGTCGAAAACGTATTATATTACAATAACTGCAAAAATACAAAATGTTGTGGAAATAAACAAGAGGTTTATCCAATATTGATACTATCCAATATTGATCCAATATTGATACTATCTTGGTATCGACACCATCGACATTTACATTATGTCGATAATGTATTACACGTTGGGAAGACTATGTCTCCCGGCTGGCCTGGGAACGCCTCGGGATTCCCCGGAGGAACTGGACGAAATGGCTGGAAAGAGGGAAGTCTGGGCTTCCCTGCTTAGGCTGCTGCCCCCGCGACCCGACCTCAAAGAAGATGGATGGATGGATGGATAACTACAAAAATACAAAACATTTTGAAAATAAACAAGATGACAGTATTGATCCAATATTAGTACTAACTTGGTATCAACATTTACATTATGTCGTTAATGTAGTAAATTACAATTATTGCAAAAAAACAAAATGTTGTGAAAACAAACACAAGGACGGTATCGATCCAATATTGATACAGCCACGGTCACAACACTATCAACATTTGCAGTATGTCAATAAATGTATTCATATTACAATAACGGCAATAATACAAAACATTGTGAAAATAAAGAAGATGACGGTATCGATCCAATATTGATACCACATCGGTATTGGCACGATCAACATTTGTGTTATCCCAATAATTTATTATATTATAATAACTGCAAAAATACAAAACGTTGTGAAAAATAGAGGACAGTATCGATCCAATATTGATACCACCTCGGTATTGACACTATCAACATAAGTGCAACAGAAAAATGCAAACTGTCGAAATAAACAAGAGGACAGTATCGATCAAATATTGATACGACCTCGATGTCGACATTTGCTTTGTGTTGATAATTTATTATCTTACATGAACTACAACACAAAAATACCGAACGTGCGAAAATTAACAAGAGGACAGTATCGATCCCAATATTGATACCACATGCATCGACACGATTGACAATTGTATCGACCCCGTGCTGGAGCAGGAGGCTAAAAAAAGGGGGACGTCATACCCCGGATAACCGTAGAAGACGACGAAGAAGAAGCCGATCATCTCCAAGCCTCACAGCGGCTCAGCCCCTCCACGCAGAGCCGGGGAGAGAGTGGCGAGGCTTGGATCTGATAAGCACGACGTCCCGCTCGGAGGGCACCTTTGTTCTTCTTGACTTCCAACTGGGAATTTCCAACAATGGGCGCGAGATTAGCGTCTCCTTTCACGCCGCGAGCAAGGAGGCAGGTTTCATATTCTTGTCAAATATTGGGTGGAAGTAGAGGAGCGGGGGGAGGAGGGGCTGCTTTAAGGATTCACGCATTCATGCAAAAATACGAGGTTTTACAGTACAACCCTCTCTCGATACTCTTTATTTGTTCTTAACCCATACATCATCAAATGAAGTATACGTTCACACATATTCTAAATAGGGATGTCCGATAATGGCTTGTTGCCGATATCCGATATTGTCCAACTCTTTAATTACCGATACCGATATCAACCGATATATACAGTCGTGGAATTAACACATTAGTATGCCTAATTTGGACAACCAGGTATGGTGAAGATAAGGTACTTTTTTTTTTTTTTTTAATTAATAAAATAAAATAAGATAAATAAATTAAAAACATTTTCTGGAATAAAAAAGAAAGTAAAACAATATAAAAACAGTTACATAGAAACTAGTAACTAATGAAAATTAGTAAAATTAACTGTTAAAGGTTAGTACTATTAGTGGACCAGCAGCACGCACAATCATGTGTGCTTACGGACTGTATCCCTTGCAGACTGTATTGATATATATTGATATATAATGTAGGAACCAGAATATTAATAACAGAAAGAAACAACCCTTTTGTGTGAATGAGTAAATGGGGGAGGGAGGTTTTTTGGGTTGGTGCACTAATTGTAAGTGTATCTTGTGTTTTTTATGTTGATTTAATTAAAAACAAACAAACAAACAAACAAAAACCGATACCGATAATAAAAAAACGATACCGATAATTTATCGGTTGATAATATCGGCAGGCCGATATTATCGGACATCTCTAATTCTAAACATCTTCTTTTTTTATGCCCACAATAATATTGCTTGTTTAATGCTCCTTTATTGCATAAACAATTGGAGTGTGCAGGATGCATGCATGAACCCACGGGGGACACGAGCACAGAAGACAGCATTGATTAATTCAGCCGGGGAGGGGAGGGGTGGAAAGGGCATATAAATAAATAACTACAGCAGGAAGATGTGTCCTCTGCAAACACACACATTCTTGTACAGGCACCAAAGTGAGGACCGGAAAAGTTCCCATTGGAAGTGAGGACCACCCTTTCTGCTATACTTAGAGACAAACTGATCTTACACTTCAACACTAGGTGGCCTCCTAACTCCAGTTTCCACCTCAGATTTTTAAAACACACAAAGGAAAAATACCTTGCGAAAAAGTTTTGTACCACCTTAGTGAGGACCTTTTCATGGGGGCGCTGATGGGCCCATTTCTGGTCAGACCATTTCTGTTTATAGCTTGTAGGCCTTTTTTGCTCCCTTTTGTATTTTACTGTTGACAAATACTGTAATAATATATGTTAATAAAACTACACTCAATGCTTACTGGTGACTGAGCATCACAGCAACACATTTTCTCTTATAAAGTCTTTAATTATTTGAAAAACAAATAACAATTATCATCACAGTTTATATGATGCAAATACATTTGTATTTCACATCAGTTATTTTTTTCCTCATGACTTTTCCCCATAAACTATACTTCCTGAACATTCATGCTCATCACATTTCTAAATAAGCCTTCCGTAATAAGAAGTCAAATTACTTACAGTCGTGTTAATATGTCACTATGCCTTTAATTACCTCACTGTGAACCAATCAAGTTGCTTGAATTAAATGAAATAAAATATCCTTTATAAACTTAACTACGTGCAGGCCCCAAAGAACAAACATTACAGGTAGGGGCCACAGGCAACATTTGATTTTAGTCAGGATTTCCCTGGAAGTTTGTACTATGTTGCACATATTTGTCTACTGATTGAGGATAAATGTGTTTCATCTTTATAGCATCTTGCTAAGTGTAGTGTATTCCTTTAAATACAAATATTTAAAAACAATTGGCTAAAGTGCTGTACCAACATAAGAAACTATTTTAAAATAGTGCAAGCAGTGTCACGTTTACATTGTAACACAGATAGATATATAAAATACTACAATAGTGAAATATACCTTCAAAGAAGTGCAAAAAGATCCATCCATCCATCCATTTTCTACCGCAAAGTACTCAATGAAAGTAACACATCTAAATTGAAAATAAATCATATCTTGCTCATTTCTCAGACTATTTTCATTCAGTTTACATTATTGTATAAATGTACAAAACATGTATTACATAGTAGAAAATTAAACATACACAACATGTATATATAAATACATACAGTACAGTATATATGAATATATACATATAATAAAACATAAATGTATACATATATATATATGACACAATATAGTCATATAGTGGCAGTAGAAGTAATAGCAATACATTTACTACTAGTAGTGCTAATACACCAACAACTCCTGCTGATAATGGCTTTGCTACTGCAGCTGGTAACACTATTACAAATGATAATATTACTTCTACGACATTTCACAGCTACACTAACAACTTATTTTACTTATAGTATTACCCTACTACTGCTCGTACAACTGTACTACAGCTATTATTTCTGGGATTTGACTTTCAAGCTGCTACCTTACATTTAATTTGCTTTTAAGTTTTAAGTAACACATTATTACTCAATTACTGTTTTTACTGTACTCAAGTGCAGCTTTAGGCCTTTTCTAGGTGAGCATATCATATCAGGTTTGCGTTATTCTAACTGAAAAAAATCTAATCTAATACTATTATTGATTGATATGTATATTTGAAAAAAAAATGTAATTCATGACGATTTCCCAGAATTTTCAAACACATGTAAGTATTAACAAAATATTTTACACAAATTGATAGCAAAATTATTTTATTATAAAGCAGCATAGATCATCTAATGGAAGATAAGTTGGTCCACAATACTCTAACTATAATGAATAGAAAGATTGATCATCAATGTCATCATCAATATCAATAAGTGCCATTAGTAATAACATCATTATTGTTAAGTGTCATTATCGTCATCATCCATAAGCATCATTATCAATAAGATTCATCGTCTATTACCGTATTTTTCGGAGTGTAAGTCGCTACGGAGTATATGTCGCACCGGCCGAAAATGCATAATAAAGAAGGAAAAAAACACATATACGTCGCACTGTAGTATAAGTCGCATTTTTGGGGGAAATGTATTTGATAAAAGCCAACAGCAAGAATAGACATTTGAAAGGCAATTTAAAATAAATCAAGAATAGTGAACAACAGGCGGAATAAGTGTACGTTATATGACGCATAAATAACCAACTGGTATGTTAACGTAACATATTATGGTAAGAGTCATTCAAATAACTATAACATATAGAACATGCTATACGTTTACCAAACAATATGTCACTCCCGATCGCTAAATCCCATGAAATCTTCCTCCCCGGTGTCGCTCCTGGTATGCGCCGCTAGCGTCCTTTCTTTCTGCTGCTCGATCGCAGTTTTCTGCAGCATATTTAACTACGTCCAGCTTGTAATCTGCAGTATATGATTTCCTTTTCGGTGCCATTTTAGTTCAGCACTTCTCAGTTTTTATAAGTTACCGCCAATGTTGATGTGATCCATTTTAATAGCTCTGGCAGTAGCGTATAGCATATAGCAGTTAGCATATCATGGCCCACAATGCACTTCTGCCATGGCCCGCCCCAACCGAATTCTTATTGGTTGGCATGTGAGTGACGATTGCTGACGTGTGTGTGATGATGGCTGCCATTTGCTTCGTCGCTCACGTGAATGAGATAAATAATATTATTTGATATTTTACGGTAATGTGTTAATCATTTCACACATAAGTCGCTCCGGAGTATAAGTCGCACCCACGGCCAAACTATGAAAAAAACGTCGACTTATAGTCTGAAAAATACGGTAGTGTCATTATCAATAAGCGATGCTAGAATCACTAAGTGTCGTAATCACAAATAAATGTCATTATCAATAGGTGTCATTATGTCAAGTGCTATTATCAATATAAATAACCATCATCAAAAAGGGTCATTATCAATTAGTGTCATTGTCAATTAGTGTCTAAATCAATGCATCAACATTATCAATGAGTCTCATTATTTTCAATAAGTGTCATCGTCGTCAAGTAGTCTGTATTAATAAGTGTAATTATCAATGAGTGCCATTGTGAATTAGGGTCTTTATCAATAAGCGGTGTCAGTATCAAGTCTCATTATCAACGCTATTACCAATAAGAATTGCCATCATTATTATTATCAATAAGTGTCATCAATACACGTGGTCATGGTTAATTAGTGTCATCAAAAAGTGCCATTATTATCAATATGAGGTAATCAACTGATCTATAACAGATTCATCAACTGTTAAGTGCATCAACAGCAGTTTAGCATGAAGTGAAATAGTCATAGAGTGAGGCAAAGAACCTCCTTGACCACTTTTAAAGTGTTACCTAACACTTTTTAGACAATAGACTGATAAACTCAAACTTGACTTTTTTGGGATGTGATGGAATTGTAGATTTGGTTCTTAACATCTCTCCAGTGGCGAGTATCTGTTCTGCATCAAGAGCCTTGAGACTAAGTTCTTTACCAGGAACTCTATTCAGAGTGATGTGCTGTCGCCGTACTGTCGTCTTTTTTTCACAACACCAAGGCCTACCATGGAACTTCTTTTGGGGGTACTGTCAATCGCTCCCTGAAACAGAAATTAGAAAAGGTAGTTGCTGGTAATCAAGCAGTCCTGCATAACTGGTAAATATTTTTCCACTCTGAATTTATGCATATGGAAATTTTGAAGAAACTCAGGGTCAAGACCTGCTGAAAAACTACTGAAATATTCTGGAGTTTATGGAGGTTACCTGTTTTCTCAGTCTTTTTCAGCAGGCCTGATCTGATGGTCTTGGAGTTGAGGTCTTTTGAGTCAGAATGTCCGGTTCTTCTGAAAGAAAAGAAGCATCATCATTAAGTGTAGCTCATCCTACTAGCAAATACACTAATATACCATATCACCATGCCACTGCAATGAAGTTCATACCATCAGAATCTTGAACAGGCTTCAAGAGAAGACAAAAAGCAAGAGAACATTAAAGTCAGTTTGCAGAAGGAAAATAATATACATAGTCTAGTTTAGCTTGAAGGTGATTTACAGTGTATTTACAACAGGATTGTTACCACACATCAGTGTAAGGATGACAGGGTTTCCCCTAGATATGTGGGGCTGGGGGTGAGGCTAGGGGTGTGGTTATATATATAAAGTTAAAGTAGCAATGATTGTCACACACACACTAGGTGTGGTGAAATTTGTCCTCTGCATTTGACCCATCACCCTCGATCACCCCCTGGAAGGTGAGGGGAGCAGTGGGCAGCAGCAGTGCCGCGCCCGGGAATCATTTTTGGTGATTTAACCCCCAATTCCAACCCTTGATGCTGAGTGCCAAGCAGGGAGGTAATGGCTCCCATTTTTATAGTCTTTGGTATGACTCGGCCAGGGGTTTGAACTCACAACCTACCCATCTCAGGGTGGACACTCTAACCACTAGGCCATATTGATTTGCAATGATGCTTATATTTTCTTTAAAACAACAAATGTTTATGTATGTTTAAAGACAAATGTGTTATTAATTACTAATAACATATATATTTCAATATTATCAGAATCAGATTTATTGGCCAAGAATGTTTTTGGTAGACTGTGCTCTCTTTGTTCAATGTCATTTCAATTATTGCTGCATATTGTAAATAAACAAATAGGGAAATCTAAGCCGGGACAGTTTATAAATAAGCTGGTGACCCATTTTCTCGGTCATATTAAGTAGGGCTAGATATTAATTAATGTGTGTGTGTATGATTGTTTGTACATTGATGTTACATCCATGATGTCCTTCACAACAACACAAACAGATAAGATGTGTTGTGTGTGTATGATTGTTTGTAAATTGATGTTACATCCATGATGTCGTTCACAACAACAACAGATGAGATGTGTTGTGTGTGTATGATTGTGTGTACATTGATGTTACATCCATGATGTCGTTCACAACAAAACAGATGAGATGTGTTGTGTGTGTATGATTGTTTGTACATTGATGTTACATCCATGATGTCGTTCACAACAACACAAACAGATGAGATGTGTTGTGTGAGTGTATATGATTGTGTGTACATTGATGTTATATCCATGATGTCGTTCACAACAACACAAACAGATGAGATGTGTTGTGTGTGTATGATTGTTTGTACATTGATGTTACATCCATGATGTCGTTCACAACAACACAAACAGATGAGATGTGTTGTGTGAGTGTATATGATTGTGTGTACATTGATGTTATATCCATGATGTCGTTCACAACAACACAAACAGATGAGATGTGTTGTGTGTGTATGATTGTTTGTACATTGATGTTACATCCATGATGTCGTTCACAACAACACAACAGATAAGATGTGTTGTGTGTGTATGATTGTGTGTACATTGATGTTACATCCATGATGTCATTCACAACAACCTAACAGATGAGATGTGTTGTGTGTGTATGGATTGTTCTTGCTAGCTTTAGCTTCCTAGTTTAGTCGCTGTTTCAAGGGGCCGTTTCTACATTGTTTAGTTTAGCACGGGCCGGTTGAGTGTGTTGGGGATAAATGAGCGCTACCAGACACATTATTTTCCAAACCAGTATTTCTTCTCATCACAATGACAACATTTCACTAACATGTATGTCAATTTCACTGATTTTCTGTGTTTAATAGCGGATTCTGTTTCATTGGCAAATTATGTGACTTTGTCCACAGTTACATGTGCGTGGAAATCATGCTTTACTTTTTTGTGGAGTTTAGTAATGATTAATTAGGCATACTAACGTGTCAAAAAAAGTAGCAACCATGGTGACATCCCACACTTCTAGTAGACGTGCTCTTTTTTTCCACTCACTCGCTCCTCGTCTCTTTTACCGTCAGCAGTTCCGGAATTTGCATGCACGTTGCGCAGCACATTAATTGTATTCTTTTTTTTTTATTTTGGAACGGCCTGGCTTTGTTGTTAGAGTAGCCATGCCAGCAACTTCAGGGTTCCAGGTTTAATCCTCGCTTCCGCTATCTGAGTCACTGCTGATGTGTCCTTGGGCAAGACAGTTTACCCACCTGCTCCCAGTGCCACCCACATCGGTTTAAGTGTAATTTAAATATGTAGATAATGGGTTTCACTATGGAAAGCAATATACTGAAATAATTCACTTAAATTATTATATTTTCATGATAGTAAGCAGCCATGATCGAAATTGAAATAAAAATTTGATTAATTGTCCAGCTCTACTTTATAGTGACGTCTTTCGAATGAGAATGTCTTATTCAACAAGAAAAGAACTAGAAGCATTAACATCAGCTTATCTTACTGGATAGATGCTAGGACTGGGCGATTACATGATTGTGATACATTTCTGGTCAATCACGGTGATCAGCTGTGCACAAACATAAACTCAATCTAACATGAGGGAACAGCCAATCAGAGTCAAACTTTTACTGCCCAACATTCGTTTACAAGTTATGCAGAATAAACAGAATGACTAAACTTGGAGCTTAATATGTAGCTGAGGGCAGCAAAATAAATGTCAGCATGTGGGTCCATGGCCACATTTGTCTACTAGCAGGTGAGAGATGCATGAATTATAATCTACAATTGACTTTTAGTAAGTTTGAGACCAAACTTGTTGACACAGAAGTGTGTCAACAATAGCAGCATAAGCTAGTATTAGCTCACTGCTATTAATGCGCCAAATAGTTTGTCTGCCTTGGCGCTTATAATAACAATATCACTCATATTTGGTTCATTTTCAGGTCACGACATGTAAATGGAGTATTGTTGGTGCTTTTTGGATGTTTTTAGAGAGTATAATGAGAGGACCCTGCATTTGTTAACTAAATTGTTAGATATTTATTTACCATTTAGAATGCATACAAAATAAAAACATATGTTTTCTTGTCTTACATAAGGATTGTGAATGATAAACAGCACATCTCTTTACAATTGTTATGAATTTCCAGTATGACTGATCTAATAAAATAGTCAAAGTGCAGAAGCGTTCCTCCGGTGATGTAGAATCTACGGAAATTACCAAAAGTTTTCGGAGCAGAATATTCAAAATGGCCGACTGAATTTGTGGCATTTTAGACTGTATTTTCACATACTTTGTGGATTGTAAATACAATTGGTTATGGTTTACTGGATACAATGAAACACAATTAAGCATATAAAGTCAACTTGTTTTTACACTGTACTGCTACTTTCTTTCTTTAGTTTATTTGGAACATGACCACACTTACAGTATAATACATCACACAATTTCATATAATTTCACTTTACATCATGTCCGAAAAGGAGTAGGAAGAAGCAAAGCTTATTTAATCCTACCCCTTTCCCACTTCAGAGCGTTTACAAATATATAGAATCATTTACTGACCTTTTTATATAATAAAATAACATCTGTGAATTAGTATACACAACAGTTTTGTAATATGTAATTAATTAATTCAGTCATTATCAACATACTGAGATGAAGAATATCTTATTTTCAATAAGGTTGAAAGTATTTATCATAATTATTCTTCTTTGTACTTTGTAAGCATTATTATTTTGAACAACCTCTTGAACTGGATCATATCAGTACAATGTTTCACTTCTTTACTTAATCCATTCCATCATTTAATTCCACATACTGATATGCTAAAGGTTCTCAGCGTTGTCCGTGCATATAAATGTTTTAAATTATTTTTTCCTCTAAAGTTATATTTCTCCTCTTTAGTTGAGAAGAATTGTTGTACATTCTTTGGTAGCAGGTTATAGTTTGCTTTGTACACAATTTTAGCTGTTTGCAATTTTACCAAATCACCGAACTTTAATATTTTTGACTCAATAAATAAAGGGTTTGTATGTTCTCTAACATTATGTATTATTCTAACTGATCTTTTTTGTAACACGGTTAGCAAATGTAGCGCACATTTGTAGTTATTTCCCCATATTTCTACCAATAACTCAGATATGGTAACACTAGCGAGCAGTAGAGAATATGAAGTGATTTTTGGCCCAGGACGTATTTTGCTTTATTCATTATTGAAATGTTTTTTGCCACCTTATGTTGTATGTTTTGTATATAAGATTTCCAGTTCATTTGATCATCTATTTATACTCCCAAAAATCTTGTTTCTTTTACCCTTTCGATGTCTACTCCGTCTATTTGTATTCGTGTATGATGTTCTTTTCTACTGTTACCAAATAGCATTATTTTAGTTTTACTGAGATTCAAGGATAGTCTGTTTTTGTCAAACCATCTTTTTAATTTGCTCATTTCTTCTGTTATTATTTGTATTATCTTCTGTGTGTTTAAATGTCTTCATTGGTTAGTCAATAAATGGACAGCTTCTAAGACGATATAGTTTGGCCACCAGTGTTGAAATAACTAATGTATCCTTGTGTGTGCTTTCTTTTACTTAAAAGCATGTCAACTCAAAGAGTTTATGACATTATTATGTTAAAGTGCTTTTTCTCATTTAATTCACTTTATTTACTCAGCATGTTAATACAATGTTGAACTAATCTCTAGTTTATTTGTTTTTTTAGAACAGATGTTTTAAAAGTGGCAGGTTGAAAATAAGATTACAAATTGTGATATTGAGATGGGACGATAACAAAAATAATTGTGATCCTTTTACGATATTGCCCAGCCCTACTAGATACTACTACGTACCTGATACACTCATGATAAGGAAAAGGCAACACAACTGTCTCATTTTATGACATTTAGAGACAATAATTAGATAAAAAAAATATGCAAGTTAAACAGTTTCAACCAAATTAGTTTCTTACCATCTGAGTTTTGAGCCTGACTTCCACTGACTTGTGACTCTTGACCAGGTGCCACTGTTGAGGATGAACTATCAGACATTGACGGCATGTAGTCACTTTCTGGATCGTTGCTGGATTCAGATAAAGAGCCATCTATAACACCGTCCATCTATAAAGAAATAAATCAAACATTTTACTGACTTTAGTAAACTAACTTGTGAATTCTTTATAAAAAGTCAGATAAAAACTATTGAAAGATTGAAACAAACAATATAATTATCTACCAAAACATCTCATAAGTATTATCCATAAAATAAACACTTTCTCAATGCTAACAAATTAGAAAAGTGTGCAGTAAAAATAGTGAGCAGATTTTTTTTCATGTTCTAGGCCACAACAAAATGAGAAACAAGTCATAGCATATATATATATATATATATATATATATATATATATATATATATATATATATATATATATATATATATATATATGTCTTAATAAGGTTATCCAAAAAATAGTGCTCGATACCGTAGTAGAGCGCAATATATGTATGTGTGGGGGAAAAAAAATCACAAGACTATTTCATCTCTACAGGCCTGTTTCATGAGGGGGGTGGTTGACGATTGAGGGTACCCCCCTCATGAAACAGGCCTGTAGAGATGAAATAGTCTTGTGATTTTTTTTCCCCCACACATACATATATATATATATATATATATATATATATATATATATATATATATACCAAGGTAACAGGGCAGTAAATGTGAAAAATAACATGTAAGAGTTTTACTCACTAACTAAAGTTAGTGTGCATGTTGTCCATTGTTAGCTAAATGAGCTATCATTAGCACAGCTTTACTTCCGGTTAGAAATGGTAACGGACAGATATTAAACACTTAACAAGCATAATTTTACAAAATATGTCTTACCTTGATTAGTTGTAAGATTTGTTTGTGGTTTTCTTGTTTTGTTTGCGTTAGTTGTTCTTCACACCGCTTCAGTGGTGTTGATGTGCATCTGCGGGCTCGCACTTTCTGGTGATGCATTCAGGTCCACTCGGATGTCAATGTTGTGACACTTCATGGACTAAGCTACTGATTACAATCCACACTCTTCAGTAAACTAGTAGGATTATGTTTAACAATAGTTCATTAAATAATTAGTCCAACATTTGAAACTCAAACCATACTGCTTTTAAGCATAAATAAGTCTCAATGAAGAAAGCAAAAAATTCCTTCTGCCATGAACGCATCCTTGCATGTGGCTTGATTGAAGCGCGCCCCTCCCCCACACTCAAGAGTTGTTTGAAGTTTACTGACTTGCTGAAAAACACACTAGTTGTGTTCAACATTAATTCATCAATAAATGTACAAAATACATTACATAGTTCTACATCATTACAGTTTATATAAAGGAAATACATTTGTATCTCAAGCTATTTTTTTTTACTTAATCAAGGTTTTTAATTTAACTTCTGTGGTCTTATTACTTTCTACTGTTTTGTTGGATGTGATAGTTGTTTTATTTACAACATGTCAGCCTTTAATCAGGTCTTGTGTCTAAGTTTGAAAGTCTTGAAAATTGTGACTCCTTGCATCACCTTGATTGATCCCCTCCCCCACACTGCATGAGTGAAACTCTCCCCTCCCCCACCATCAACAGTTTGAAGTTTGCTGACCTGCTGAACAACACATTAGTCACATTAATTCATCAATAAATGTACAAAATACACTACATTGTTCTGCATCATTACACTTTACATGATGCAAATATATTTGTATCTCAGGAGAGCATTTTTTTTTCCCAATTTTGCTGATTCATGTCTTTTCCCCATAAACTATACTTCTTTAACATTCATGCTCATCACATTTCCAAAGAAGACTTCAACAATAAGAGGTCGAAGTTACTTACAGTAGTGTAAATATGTCACTATGCCTTTAATTACCTCACTGGGAACCAATCAAGTTGCTTGAATTAAATTAAATTAAATATCCTTTATAAAGTAACTACCTGCAGGCCCCAAAGAACACACATTACAGGTAGGGGCCACAGGCAACATGTGATTTTAGTCAGGATTTCCCTGGAAGTTTGTACTATGTTGCACATATTTGTCTACTGATTGAGGATAAATGTGTTTCATCTTTATAGCATCTTGCTAAGTGTAGTGTATTCCTTTAAATACAAATATTTAAAAACAATTGGCTAAAGTGCTGTACCAACATAAGAAACTATTTTAAAATAGTGCAAGCAGTGTCACGTTTACATTGTAACACAGATAGATATATAAAATACTACAATAGTGAAATATACCTTCAAAGAAGTGCAAAAAGATCCATCCATCCATCCATTTCCTACCGCTTGTCCCTTTTGGGGTCGCGGGGGGTGCTGGAGACTATCTCAGCTGCATTCGGGCGGAAGGCGATGTCACATAAAAATACTAAAATGTAATAAATGAATAAAAATTTATAAAATATATGTATATATAATTAATGACCAATATAGCCTGCCTTACTGGATTTTGTTTCTTTATTAATTTTAATTATTGTTTTGTTTATTTGTTGTATTGTTTTGTATGAAAGTCTCTCACTGAGAGCCACATTTACTGCGGCTACAAATAAAGACATCTAATCTAATTTGACCGCCTTGGAGTAAAAATATGTTTTTATCATAGATTTAAATGAGCCCAGGAACTGGGAGGATTTGACAGATAATGTGTGGTTGTTCCACGGTCTAGGCCCTGCCGCTGAAGAGGCTCTATGTCCCCTGGTTTTGACTGGAAGGACTCCTAACCAATTTCAGAGTGCAGAGTTGCTGGTGCCTTCCCTAGGGGTCAGAGGTCAAGATATTGCAGTGGTCATTTCAACACAATAACAAAGTACTTTCCCTTGGAAGTTTGAGATGATTTTTGACTATGTCACTCAGATTAGTCCACCAATGAAGGAAACCTTTGTTGCACCTTGATAGCACGTGGCTAAAGCTAAGTAGCTAACAAAAAGATTTAGAGACTCTTAACCCAAAATCTCTTGTCCAAAACCATCTCTCGGGATTTTAAAGCAATTTTGAACCAATTACTTTAACATTTGTCCAATTGGTGGTGTTTTGAATATAGACGATTTCTGCATTTGATGACCCGCCAATCAAAAAGCCACCGACACCCGACAGATGTCAAACTACTCGTCTGGCATTCCCAAACCACATATTAAAATATCAGATCCGTGTGACCTTGTCGACACTTTTCCAAAATGGCCAGCAGAACCTTGTTAGACTGTAGAACTTTAAGAGCTTTTTGAAGAAAGTTTTAGGACAAAAATTGTGGACGCCATCAACCCTGTTTTTTTCACTGCCGTCTGACAGCGGGGTCTGAACATGACCTCTGTACAAAATGTAGGGTCCAAGGGGGCCGCATGAGTGCTGGTGACCTTTGACCTAAGAAGAATTACGCCTCCTTTTCTGAGATATCTCACTAGCGCTTTGCCAGAGAGCACTCTGCTTTTCAACACTAGATCAGGTGGTGAGTCTCCACATGTGTAGCATTCATGGGGTGCATGGTGGCAAAAGTGGACCTCTACAGGCCTAGTAATCCCACTCACTCAAAACGTTAGGCCCAAACTCATCTTTTCTCCTATTTCTCCCCACTACTTTCTTCAAGAGCTTCCAAATTGTCAAACTTGCATTAGACAGTGTCTCTCCACATGTGTAACCCTTTTGGAGGTTCTGGCTTGAAGGAAGACCTCCAGGTTCCCTGTGTGACCCATTCAATTTAAGCCTTTTCTCCTCTTTCTTCTCTCTACTTTTTCTGAGAGCTTCCAAATTGTCAAACTTGCATTAGACAGTGTCTCTCCACATGTGTACCCCTTTTGGAGGTTCTGGCTTGAAGGAAGACCTCCAGGGCCCTGTGTGACCCATTCAATTTAGGCCTTTTCTCCTCTTTCTTCTCTCTACTTTTTCTGAGAGCTTCCAAATTGTCAAACTTGCATTAGACAGTGTCTCTCCACATGTGTACCCCTTTTGGAGGTTCTGGCTTGAAGGAAGACCTCCAGGGCCCTGTGTGACCCATTCAATTTAGGCCTTTTCTCCTCTTTCTTCTCTCTACTTTTTCTGAGAGCTTCCAAATTGTCAAACTTGCATTAGACAGGGTCTCTCCACACATGTACCCCTTTTGGAGGTTCTGGCTTGAAGGAAGACCTCCAGGGACCCTGCGTGACCCATTAGATTTAGACCTTTTCTCCTCTTTCTCCCCTATACATTCTTTGAGAGCTCCCAAATTGTCAAACTTGCATTAGACAGAGTCTCTCCACATGTGTACCCCTCTTGGAGGTTCTGGCTTGAAGGAAGACCTCCAGGGCCCTGTGTGACCCCTCCACGAGCATACCGATTATGTGATACCACTCAAAATTAGGCCAAATTGTGAGTCATCATCTGCTGCAATCAGAGGGAAATAACAGAATATAACAAATGTGCTAGTTTGAAACAATAATTTGGTCCAATAATATTGAAATAATAATAACTGCATAACATTAATTCATTTCCGTACTTAAATAATACAAATATACCAAATTAAATGTTACACAGACCATGTAACTTGCTGGCACTAAACCTGTAAGAAATAGTTCTTCTCAGTCTTCTCTATGTTTACATTTTCACACTTTGCACTATTTTATTACACTTTATTAATAGTTTCTTACATACTCATTTTTGCACCTTCATTTTTAGAAGTTATTGTTAAGTGTTCAATGTAATTTTACTAGTAGGTTTACATTGTTTGAGTATTTTCCATGCTTGTGTTGACATTTATTTCCTGCAGTGATATTTGAGGGATTAGAATAACAGGAAGTTACTTTTGAAATGAAAATATTAAGATTGAATATTTTCCCTCCTGGTTGATATTTTCCATAGGTCATAAAAATACAATAATAGACCAACTTAAAAAACCGTATATGGTGATAGTTTTCAGTCAAACAAGTGTGCATCTCTGACATCTCTGATCCTTCTTGAGCTGAGTCGCCAGGTGCAAGTGCTGCCCCTCCCCCCTCCACCGCTGCGGTGTACTTCAAAGGCTGTGACTGGAGCCAGCTTGTTAATTGAAGCCACGTAGTATGACTCCTTAAAGTCACACTCTCACCTCTACTTAACTTTGTCCATTAAATGGACTTTTACTGCTCGTACTGGACTTATTTTTGGATATGTTGCACAAAATAATGCATTGATGAGGGAGAAATTGGTTTCAGCTTGTTAGCACCTTGCTAGAGCTAAGTGGCTAACCAGAAGTGCTACAGACTCAAAATTTGTTTACACTTATTCGGAACCTACCTCAGAAATTGTAGTACAATTTCCAAGAAATTGCGACTTTCGCTGATTTTTTTCACCTGCTTTTGGCCGCACAGTAGCACTTGGTTTAATTATTTGACAGATGTCAAAATGATTATTTTTTTCAATCAGATTAATCACACTCTAGAATTTTTATAATAATAATAATAATAATAATGAACGTTGTAACGCAGTTTACATTTGTTAAAATCTCAAAGTGCTGCAAAGTATAAAAAAAAAAAATAGAAAGCTGGAATATATAATAGAAAATTAAAATGGAAATAAAAACATGAAAAACACTAGATAAACACTAGATAAAACAGAAACATAGATAAAAGTAGAAATAAAAACATGAAAGCACTGGATAAAACAGACAGGCAAGCAGTGCAGTAAAAAAACAAGGCAGAGAAATTAGATGAAAGCTGTGCTAAAAGGGTGGGTTTTTAGTCCCTTCTTTAAACGGTCGACTGACTGTGGTGTTCTAAGATGTTCGGGGAGAGCGTTCCAGAGTTTGTCCATTGTTTGTAAGTTTGTCCTGATGGGTTTGAGGAGGTTGGTGTTTGAGGAGCGGAGGTTGAGGGGAAACTAAGTCCTTGAGGCAGGAGGGGGCGTTGCCGTAGATGCATTGATGAGTTAGCAGGTTCATCTTGAATTAGGTCCAGGATGCAATAGGGAGCCAGTGGAGTGATTTGAGGATAGGTGTGATATGATCACGCTTGCGCACTCTCATCAGGATCCTCGCAGCGCTGTTTTGGATGTACTGGAGCTTTTTGATGCTCTTTTTGTGGACCCTGACGAGAAGTGCGTTGCCGTAATGAAACCTGGAGGAGATGAAGGCGTGGGCGAGTCTTTCAGTGTCGGCTGTGGTGAGTGAGGGGCGGAGTCTTGAGATGTTGCGGAGGTGAAAGAAAGAGGTTTAGCACATATGGTTGATGTGGGCTTCAAAGTTCAGGTGGGGGTGGATTTTCACTCCCAGGTTGGTGACAACTGGGGAGAGTGGCAGGTCCTGTCCAGAGAAGGTGATGCTAGTTATGGGGCATGTGTTGATCTGGTGTGGGGTGCCTGTTTTCATGACCACTGTTTTTGAGCTATTGAGCTGCAGGAAGTTGATGCTCATCCATGCCTTTATCTCCTCCAGGCAGGTGGTGAGAAAGGAGAGGGGTGTTGGAGATGAGGGTGAGGTTTGCATTGTTTGCAGGTAGAGCTGTGTATCATCAGCATAGCAATGGAAGGATATTCCATGCCTGCTGATGATACAGCCAAGGGGTAGCAGGTACAGGGCGGTTTCTGTATCGGCAGGCTGTTTTCGCACTCCTTTTGCACACACACACAACGCTTGCTCCGTGCCTTTCTTCAGTTTTTCAACCTGACGCTTATGACAAGCCGGTTTGATTCAGGGTATGAAGGTGCTACATGAATTCTGACTTTTAGAGGTGTAAAAGCTGTGGTTGACCCAGTGAGGAAGGTTGTAGTCGTTCCCCAGACTGCTGTCAGGTGTGGATCTATTGTGCAACTTAAAGAGAGGCACTGCGTGTAGCGGCTGCTCACCCATGCTTACTTGCTTAAGGTTGTCCATCGTATCCGATGACGACAATCCATCTCTATGTTTTGTGAGTCCTCATGTGGCTGAATAGTCCAATCCGTGATCCACATGATCTGCCGCAAACAGAGCAGGTGAAGGCACTGACTGGGGGTGCAGGTGTGGCAATGGCTTCATGCGTTCTTTGACGCTTCCTGGCTCGTTGACCACTTCGGTCCTCCTCAAGCTTATGAACTCCTTGTTGGAGGAGCTGCCGCCAGGTGGAACGTTGGGCTGCAGTGTCCTCCAGCTGGGTCGGGTTCAGGCCGCATTTCTTCATGACAGTCTTCATTTGATCTTTATAACGCTTTTTTGGGCCTCCTGCCAAGCGGTGACCAAGATGAAGCTGACCATAAAGCACCTTGCGTGGTAAACGTTCTTCTGGCATCCTGATAACGTGGCCTAGCCAACGAAGTTGGTGCTGGGTGACTGTAGCCTCCACACTGGTGCAGTTGGTCTTGCAGAGTATTTCAGTGTGGGGCATTCTGTCCTTCCAGGATATCCCCAGGATGCATTGTAAGCACCTGATGTGGAAGGCCTCCAGCATCCTGAGGTGGCGGCTGTACAGGGTCCACGCTTCACAGCTGTAGAGGAGGGTTGTCATGACCACAGCTAAATAGACCGCTACCTTGGTATGTAGCTTAAGGTCTTTGTTCTGGAAGACCCTTCCCCTCAGTCTGCTAAAAGATGCTGACGCCTGCTTGATCCGGTTTGGAACCTCCCTGTTGATACTGCAATCGTCAGAGAGAAAGCTGCCAAGGTATTTGAAAGAGTCCACTACTGCTAGTGGTTTATTGTCGATGGTGAAGGTTGGTGGATGAGGTGGAGGAGTGGATGCCCACTGGCATATTACCTCGGTTTTTGCCACGTTGACAGAGAGGCCCAGTCTGCCATAAGCACTTGCAGCGGCTGAGAGGGTAGCTTGCAGCGCTTCCGGTGTGTGGGCCACAACTGCGCAGTCATCTGCGTATTGGAGTTCAATGACTTGCACTGGTGTGACTTTTGTGACTGCTTGGAGCCTCCGGATGTTAAACAGGTTCCCGTCAAGTCGGAAGTCGACGGTAACGCCACTGTCCTTCTTGATCCTCTCATGAAGCAGCAGAGTCATACACAGGAGGAAGATATTAAACAAGACCGGAGCAAGAACACATCCCTGGCGTACACCGGTGCACACCTTAAAGGGTTCTGATTCCTGGCCGCCAATAGTCACACGTGACATCATCCCTTCATGGAATTGCCTTAGGATGTTGACAAACTTCTGTGGGCAGCCGAACTTCAGGAGGATATTCCAGAGAAGCTCCCTGTTGACGGTGTGAAAAGCCTTCGACAGATCAATGAAAGCAACAAAGAGGTCCTGGTGCTGCTCCCTACACTTCTCCTGAAGCTGCCGTGTTGTGAACACCATGTCCACAGTGCTCCTGTTCTTCCTGAAACCACATTGTGACTCCGGCAACAGGTCTTCCGTGATGTTGTTCACCAGCCTGTGTAGCATGACTTTAGCCAGGACTTTACCAGCAACAGCCAGAAGTGAAATGCCACGACTGTTGCCACAGAGGGACTTGTCCCCCTTGCCTTTGTAGATGGTGATAATATTGGCATCTCTCCACTGCTGAGGGACAGTTTCATGCTTCCACACTTTGCTGATGACAAGGAAAAGGGCACGGATGGAAAGGTAGCCTCCTTGCTTGAAGATCTCTGCAGGGATGCTGTCAGGACCAGGGGTCTTGTTGTCTTTCAGAGATCTTATTGCACTCTTAACCTCTCCAAAGGTTGGTGGAAGGTCAAGGTAATGGATGTTTGGGTAGTCAGGTAGTTCCTCCAGAACTGAGGGGTCTGTTGGGGCGGGCTGATTTAGCAGAGTTTCAAAATGTTCTGCCCATCTTTTGGTGATGAGCTTCTGGTCTTTTATGA
Source organism: Nerophis lumbriciformis (assembly GCF_033978685.3). Classification (NCBI taxonomy): domain Eukaryota; kingdom Metazoa; phylum Chordata; class Actinopteri; order Syngnathiformes; family Syngnathidae; genus Nerophis; species Nerophis lumbriciformis. The sequence continues at coordinate 22,299,194 of NC_084569.2, forward strand.
GGGTTGTACCATCGTTAGACCTTAGCGGGTAGACAGCGCAGTTTATTGGGCCGTAGATGGTTTTCATTGCCTCGTAAAAGTTGTGCATATCATTTTTGTTAGCATGAGATTGTATTTCAGCTGCCTTTGATATCCACCACTCATTCTTCAGGGCACACAATTTTGACTGCACCTCCCTTCTGGATGTTTGCCATTGTTGTCGGAGCACACCTGAAGTGGGGTTGTTGAGTACAGCATTGTGTGCTGTGTGCATGTGTTTGAGCATGGTGGTTATTGTGGCTGTGTTGTCATCAAACCAGTCCTGATGCTTTCTGCGCTTATAGCCAATGGATTGGGATGCTGCCTCATAGAGCCTGGAGCTGATAGAGGTCCATTTGTCATCAATGGAGTCATCACTCTCCAGAATATGCTCGATGTCTTCCAGGTTTTTGGCCAGAGAGAGACGGAGATTGTTCCGAGCCATAGGATCTGCTAGCCGGGTACAGTCAAGCCTCTTCTTCCCTGACTTTTGAAGACGGATAGCAGGGCGTACTTGCACCCGGAGCCTGGTTATGATGAGCCGGGGGTCGGTCCAACACTCAGCTCCTCTCATTGCATGAGTTAGTGATACGTCTTTTATGTCTGAGCGTCTCACAATGGTGTAATCAATCAGGTGCCAATGTTTGGAGCGTGGGTGCATCCAGGATGTTTTGTGCTTATTTTTTAGTTGGAAGATGGTGTTTGTGATGGTCAAGTCATGCTCAGCACAGAGGCTTAGCAGCCGTAGGCCGTTAGCATTGGCTTGTCCAATGCCATGCCTGCCAATAACACCACTCCACACCTTGTTGTCCTTCCCCACTCTGGTATTGAAATCGCCCAACAAAAAGATCTTGTCCTCCTTAGGTGTGCGACGGAGGGCCTCATCTAATGCCCAGTAGAAGCGGTCTTTAACATCTTCCTTTGATGGTAGCGTCGGTGCATAGGCACTAAGAAGGGTGGCATATCTTTTCTTAGCCAGAGGGATCCTGAGTGACATGAGCCTTTCACTTATGCCAACCGGTGCTTCTGGGAGTTTTGGTAGGAGGCTGTTTTTTATTGCAAGTCCCACACCGTGCTGATGCTCCCCTCCTGGAGGGTATCCTTTCCAGAAGAAAGTGTAACCTTGCCCTTCTTCCTTCAGGGATCCTTCATCGAGGAGTCTGGTTTCACAAAGTGCAGCAATATCAACATTGTAGCGGTTAAGTTCCGCTGCAATGAGTGCAGTTCTGTGCTGGGGTCTATCAGTGGTAACGCTAGTGTCCAGGAGTGTCCTTATGTTCCATGATACCAGTTTAAGAGGGATTATTTTCTTTGCTTTATTTCGACCGCGGAGTGGAATTCCCGACAGGTGCGGTAGCCTGTCCAGGATGGTTTTGAGTGGGCAATGTTTGGGCCACCTTTTCTAGGCTGTTCCCCAGTTGAGTTGAGCAGTGCAATCCTAAATAGGGCTGGTCAGGCGTACAGGGGTCTGCCGAGAGCAGCTGCCACTCAATTTCAGCTACTAGCGACCATAGATAGCCCTGTACCGCTGATGTGCAGGGTTCTGACTAGGAGCTTCCGGTGCATTCATATCTGCTCCCGTTATCAGACACCCCATCGCCACCAGACTTTGTTTCATTTCCGGTAGCTGGTCTCACCGAGGCAGAGATGAATACCTGCGCAGAGGAGCTTGTTTAAAGTGCCACTGGGGGTGCGCATATCCCAGCAGCACTTCTTCACTGTGAGAGGGTGGGATCCGGTGGCAAGGGGAACCCAGGACGACCGGCACTCTTCCACAGTTGCAGGAGACTGCTGGAGCTCCAGTTTTTTGGAGGACCGCCTGTCGTGTGCCGCCAACCACGTTGCTTTTCTTTCAGGGTGTGCTCCCCTAGCCTTTGTCTTCCTAGACTTACCCACAAGGCAGCGGGTCTTCGCCGTATCCCTGGCTAGGGGGCAGTCAGGTACTAGGCCTTTGCCAAGGGCCACCTGGGGTAACAGTAGTTAAGGGGTTAACCTCCTAGTGCCCCAAGACCCCCCAAAGAAGAGCCTCCACTGCCGGATGCACTTTAACGTCACCCATACACACCAGGTCAACACCAATACCGTTATCAATCATCCGTTGTTTGGTCAGAATCATGAGCAAACAACGGATAAAAGTTCAAAGTAATCTGACAATTACTTTTAATTGTTTTTAAATCCCTAAATGGTCTGGCCCCACAATACCTTGACTTGTTCCTTCTTAGTCTCCCTGTCCTTGGCCAGATCAGCATCTGAACATCTCCTTTTTTTGTCCTCCGTAAGCCATATAAAAAAATGCAAACTCCAAATCCCCGCAGTCAGTGATTGGCTGGTTGGTGCAGCCTGGACCACAATGTTTTGGGAGCCTGGCCAGTTTACCGAGACCAAGGTTTTTCCAGTATATTCAGAGGACAGACAGCCAGCGGATCGTAAGGAGAAGTTTTTTTGTACGTGACTAGCTTAGAAACAACGTAAGAAGACTTAGAATATACCTTTAATATTGGGGAGGTCATGTGTAGGCACTAGTTTGTGATGGAGAGGTAGTAGAACTAAAACAGCTAGTGTACTAGTCACGACACAATGAAGGGGGGATGAAGATGGTGTACTGAAATCTGTATTGTTCCAGGTTGATATTCAGTATTGTTACACACTGGTAATAGCAGTCTGAAATAATAATAAAATAAAAACCACAATAAATGTCTAGTACTTTAAAAGCAGTAGATCCATATCACTGTTTAACATAATAAAAATAGATCTACTTGCATAGACAAAATTTCCTGAACAAATTCATGCATAAATGCATTACTGTTGTGCATGTAGATGCTCTTAAAGCAAGATAAATCAGCGAGATACACAAGAACTAATACACTTCATAGAACGACATTCAGCATTGTTCTTACTCTAAAAAACATTTCTTTATACCTTTAATATGTATTTATTTCGCCATTGCGGTATCAAAAATGGTATCAAGTATCATATCAAGCATTGGTATTGAATTTGAAGACTGATGCATACCAGTCTGTGATTGCTTGGTAGGCATAGATAATTTGGCTAAGTGATTATACTGTCATGAGCCACCAGATTCTGTACTCTCATCCACTCAGACTGCACGGAGGTCTAGTTCACTTTCCCTTGGGTTCTGTAGCACTTGCCAGTTACTGAAGACATGGATTAAATGCAGTCATGTACATTCGGTGTGATCATTGACTCACATTGACAACAGCCAACTTCTACAGAAGGGTTTGGAGACGCAGGCTCAGTAATGGTAGCCATGTGCTTCCACTAGCTTGCAATGCATTTGAGTGCACATTCACTTAGCTAATGATGCCAAGTAAGTGCAACTTGATTAAACTTGCACTTGGTTCGTGCAAGTTTGTAAAAAAGAATTAGGTTTCACAAAATTTACAGTGTCTCACACTTGCACTTAACTTTAAGCAAGTTAGGTTTATTTAAAGTTTTAAAAAAAACCAAGACAAATCCACATCACTTCAGCAGATAGCATGTAGCACTGGTATATGCATGCTACTAAAGTGCCAACTAAATTCTAGCTATGGACAGAACTACATAAATCCTTAGGAATATTAATTTCACAGTCAGACTTATGTCACAGTATTTATTGCCATCTTTGTCACATGTTGCTGGCATCAAATTCTAAAGTTAATGATTATTTGCAAAAAAAAAAATGTTTATGAGTTTGAACATCAAATATGTTGTCTTTGTAGCATATTCAATTGAATATGGGTTGAAAATGATTTGCAAATCATTGTATTCCGTTTATATTTACATCTACCACAATTTCCCAACTCATATGGAAACGGGGTTTTTATAATGCTATAATTGTTGCTCTGAGCTTTGTAGTCAACTATTGAAATTACTGTCGACTATCTTAACTTTCCATTTCCTCTCCTAAGCTCTGGTACATGATGTCCATGCATAGTGTTAGTAAAACACATGTTGACAGCATACCTTACTTTGTTGGGTGATGTTTATTTTCATGCAGATTTGATAGTGGTGCCAATGTGGCAGGCTAACATTAAGTCATTTTATTTAGAACAGTGTTTCCTAAAGAATTATGTGAAACCCAACTGTTCTGGCGAGGCACGGGGATAGTTCTGTCAATATAATAATTGTTAGTATGGCACGGGTTGGCCATTAGTCTAGCCATCGTCCATCAGTTGTTTTGCTTTATACTTAAAGTTAAATATGAGTAAGTTAATGCATTTCTTTGGATATGTTAGGAACAGTGTTGAGACTGAATTTGAAGGTTGAATATTCTCATAAACATAGCAAACATACTGTACATGTTACAATTACTTCTATAGATGTTTGTCCCCAAAGGAATGTGGGGCACCCAAAAGTGACTTTTGTGAGTTTGTGTATCTGTGTACAATTGAAGTCCCCAAAATGGACTTTAAAATTATTTGTCCCCAATGTGATGGTATTTTTACTTTTTGGAAAAAAGTTGTTAGAAACTAAAATCTCAGGTGATTTCCATAATCTGGGTATTCCCAGTGATACATCCTACCTACTGGCATCTCTCTAAACCTTTCAGAAAGTGGTGTCCTCAAAAGTATGGTATTTTTATGGGCGCCCCCAAAATGGACATAAGGGAGTATGTGTGTACAATTTGGATTCATATTATATATATATTTTATTTTTTCAGAATATAATCATCACACAGTTGACTGTTGACCTTTTGGGTATGAAATGGCATCACTTCATTATTCTTTGTCAGTCTTATTATATTAATTATTGAGCAATAATGTGGGGGTCACAGTACACAGTGACTTTGACTTTTGACCTGTGACCACCCAAATCTGTTCAATTCATCCTTGCATCTGAGTAGACATTTCTTCCAGATTTGAAGAAATTCCCACAAACCATTTCTGTTAAATCACATTCATGAGTTACCTCTGTCCTTTGGAAATCCAATCAGTTCATCCTTGTCCTAAGTGAAGCGGTCTCAGTTCTCCCACTTAAGTCTATCAGGACCTAAAACACTAACTATAGCTAACATGAGCACAGTGTGCTGCCGACTGAAGATAAACGTGCACTTCTGTTACACTTATTAAAAGCAGATCAGTAAAATGAAGTCTAAAAAATAATTAATATCTGTTCTGATAAACCGTAACATCACAGACATTTCTCACAAGTTAGCTATATGAATAAGGGGGCAAGGTCAAGTTTAAATAGAATAGAAAATTATATAATTAAAGTAGATTTTATTCAGGGTCTATGAATCATTTTCACTGCTAATTTAATTTAATGACAAATTATAACCTAACATTATTAAATATTAAATGCCATAAAAACAAAAAACAAAAGGTGAAATTCCATATAATGTATATTATTTTACTTAAAACACCTTGTAACTGCCATTTCTTTAGTGCAAGACCTTCTGGCGCAATAATGGGAAATGTCCAGAGGGGGCAATAGAGAGCAAAATGTGTGTGTATATTCTGATATTCCAACTGAGTACACACACGACAAAGTGTGTATTTTTTATCAGTTTGGCATCTTTCTGAGGACCTCTCTGAAACTTTGAGAGAAGCATATTTACAGCCTCCAGAGGCCATTGCAGTGAAAATCTTGTGAGGACCGGCCTAAATGTCCTCACTTTCCAAAATGGTCCTCACTCGAAAGGTTATCTACTCGTGATGGTCCTCACAAAGATAGCAGTACAAACACACCCACACCCACGCACACACACACACACACACACACACACACACGCACACGCACGCGCACGCGCGCACACACACACACACACACACACACACACACACACACACACACACACACACACACACACACACACACACACACACACACACACGTCTCAGTTCATAATAAAGCCAGAAGAGACACATTCACACCTATTTTCCACGGCGATGAATAACATCTTCTCAGTGGCCCCGCCCATCCTGAGAGGACAAATTTCCCGTGTCATGCTGCTCAGAGTGTTGTAATACTGCATCAGAGAAGTACAGTACTGCATTGCAGTCATCCGAGCAATAGGCTTATTTGATTGCAGGTTGTTTTTTTTTTGGGTGGGTGTGGAGGGGAAACATGCAATAAACATGAGTGACTCACACCAACCCCCACACGTGCACCACTATATATCTATATGCAGGTCTCATATGGATGGGTGGGGGGGGCACCTGTCAATCATCCCATGTTGCCTTGCAGGGTTTTACTGGAGGTGGGCGTGGTCATGCTGTGTGTTCACGTATAGCAGGGGTCGGCAACCCGCGGCTCTAGAGCCGCATGCGACTCTTTAGCGCCGCCCTAGTGGCTCTCTGGAGCTTTTTAAAAAATGTATGAAAAATGTTTTAATATGGTTTCTGTAGGAGGACAAACATGACACAAACCTCCCTAATTGTTATAAAGCACACTGTCAGCTTCACCGATTCGAGTATTTGGCGAGCGTCGTTTTGTCCTACTAATTTTGGCGGTCCTTGAACTCACCATAGTTTGTTTACATGTATAACTTTCTCCGACTTTCCAGGACGTGTTTTATGCCACTTCTTTTTCTGTCTCATTTTGTCCACCAAACTTGTAAGGTTGTGCATGAATGCACAAAGGTGAGTTTTGTTGATGTTATTGACTTGTGTGGAGTGCTAATCGGACATATTTGGTCACTGCATGACTGCAAGCTAATCGATGCTAACATGCTATTTAGGCTTGCTATATGTACATATGGCATCATTATGCCTCATTTGTAGGTATATTTGAGGTCATTTAGTTTCCTTTAAGTCCTCTTAATTAAAATTATATCCCATGACACACTGTATGTAATATGGCTTTTAATTTTTTGCGGCTCCAGACAGATGTTTTTGTATTTTTGGTCCAATATGGCTCTTTCAACATTTTGGGTTGCCGACCCCTGCCGTATAGCATAGCATTTAAGCATAATGTACATATTGTGGCTATTATGGTGCAGGGGATGTGCGGTCAAACCACATGGTGCGGTTGATGCATTCAAAGCATCCATCTTTTTTGTTTTGTTTCATCTAATTACTATTGAAATTCCCCAGTGTAGTATTTCCTCATTCCTACTGTAATTATCCACAAAAACGTTGCCTCCATTACTCCTTTATTGTTGTTGCCAGGCAACACATGCCATGCACTAGCCGTGACAATTGCAGTAATCAAGACTGGTAATCATTAATAGGTCCAATAAGGAATATGCTGGCACTTACTATAATGTACATTTGTGTCTGTCTTCTAAAAACACATTTATTTGCCATTCCAGTTGAACAGGAGTTGTAGAAACATTACCCAGAATAACCATTTGCAATACCAGACTTGATATTTTGAAAAAGGGATGCTTGAATGATCAAATTTATTTATAATAGTGTTTATTCTCCAAAGGGTTTAATCTCCCATGACATTTGTATGTATTGTGCTTTGGCGCCATCTGGTAGCAAAACTAAAAACTGCAGGTAGATGCACAATAAGCACGTGACAGCCTAAAATGAAGACTCCATTGTGTTCTTTTGAATAATTTTGTTTCACCGAGCAGGTGCTGACGCATCATTAACACATGCATGGCAAGCGCTGATTCAAGTGGGTTTTGCTGGCACGGCAGTAAAAGTATATCAGAAGCAGTCTCAGCAGAACAGAGGTTGCAGAGGAATAAAATACATTTCCAATACACCACTTCTACGTAAGTGAGTTTAGCTTTTATATGCGCATGCATAAATTCATAAGCTCTTATATAAATGCAAGCCCTTACGTTTGCTCAAACAGTCCTCTGGGGTGACCATACAGCAAGTTTGCAGCATACAGAACTTCATAACAGTGAGACTGTCTACTTCAACTTTGCTAAGCTTTACGTTTAAGTTAGTCTAGCTGTAATGTTAGTGATTACTGCCATCTTCTGGCTGAAAAGTGTAACTGCATTCCTTATGTTGGCTGATTTTAAATATGTTGGGGAGCTTAAGACTTTTTCCCCCCCAAACTTTGGGCTATACAAAGATGGTTAATATTAAAGTTAAGACTAGATACAATGCACAAAACTGTTTCAACTCTGTATATTTCAGCCAATACTTGGATATGTACAGTATATATAAATTAATTCAACTGCAAATATAGCAAAACATGGCTCTTAATTGGATGTAATGCAATAAATTGTTATAAACGTTTGAGCTTGAATACAAATGGCAAACCCTTCAGTACCTAAAATAAGACTCCAAACAATTACATTCTGGTCTGAACACATGTGCACTTTATTGGGATAGTCAGTGTACTTGTCTGGCACCCCACATTACCCCACATCACCTCTAGACCTCTTACCCCACCACCCTGGGGGATGGACCAACCAACAGGGGGCGGTGGAACAGGTCACAACTGGGATTTGCATAACAAAAAAAAATAAAGGACCAAGATTTTTTAAGGCTGAAAGTACAAAAACCCAGACATAATTTACATACAAGCGATACTACCACCATGTTAAGTATGCACCAACCACTGGGCAGCCTTCACAGAGGCAAATACGTGTCTGAACAATGCAGTTAACATTTGGAATCATGTCATATGCAGTTAGACATTTGGAATGACTCAAAGAAAAAAACATGTACATTTTTAAGTCCCAGGATGCAAGTACATTTCACTGGGCTGCTTTATTAAACCTTGTCAAAACATTACGGTTATCATCTTTCCAGTTTTATTTGTTTCTTTTTAATCCTGAGTCAAGCGCCAAAAACTAAACGAAGCCATGCCAATGATCTGGTCATAGGCCCTGCGCTCGAGTATGTATGAATGTGTGGTCGTTTTGCACAGAGCTGAAAATGTTGGGCATTTTGGTTGGGGAAAGGGGAGGAGGAACAGTCTGTTTAGAAGCATTTACGGTGGACGATGGAGGGGCCGGACTCGTCGTACTCCTGCTTGCTGATCCACATCTGCTGGAAGGTGGACAGAGAGGCCAAGATGGAGCCTCCGATCCAGACAGAGTATTTACGCTCAGGTGGGGCAATGATCTGCAGGGATGATATATAATCATTAGCACATTGTCATAGGTACAACTCTTGACTTTAATATCGTTGCCTGTGCTCACCTTGATCTTCATGGTGGATGGGGCGAGGGCAGTGATCTCCTTCTGCATCCTGTCAGCGATGCCGGGGTACATGGTGGTGCCACCAGACAGCACAGTGTTAGCGTACAGATCTTTACGGATGTCCACGTCGCACTTCATGATGCTGTTGTAAGTGGTCTCATGGATACCGCAGGATTCCATACCTGAGAGAACAAGCCAACATTAGCAGGTGTGTACGTCAGATTAGTCAAGGCTGTGGAGGAAAGAACCTACCCAGGAAGGAAGGCTGGAAGAGGGCCTCGGGGCAACGGAACCTCTCATTGCCGATGGTGATGACCTGTCCGTCGGGCAGCTCGTAGCTCTTCTCCAAGGAGGAGGAAGAGGCGGCGGTGCCCATCTCCTGCTCGAAGTCCAGGGCGACGTAGCACAACTTCTCCTTGATGTCACGCACAATTTCCCTCTCGGCCGTGGTGGTGAAGGAGTAGCCACGCTCTGTCAGGATCTTCATGAGGTAGTCTGTGAGGTCACGGCCAGCCAGATCCAGACGAAGGATGGCGTGGGGCAGGGCGTATCCCTCGTAGATGGGCACTGTGTGGGTCACGCCATCACCGGAGTCCATGACGATACCGGTGGTACGACCAGAGGCGTACAGGGACAGCACGGCCTGGATGGCAACGTACATGGCGGGTGTGTTGAAGGTCTCGAACATGATCTGCGGAAATGAGAACATTTAAGATCAACAGCATGTCCAGTTAACTTTCAGTGACCACTGCATTTCTGCATGCATTAACTCCAGTTAGTAAACAAGGTGCAGAAATTCAACATTCCTTCCACACTTGTGCATGTCAGACTTGGCTAAAAAAAAAAATAATTTAGAGGAAAAAAGGCACACAGTCAAGAGACCTGTTGATGATAGATCATCTCATAGAGAGATCCTGGAGGGGGAGGAAGTAGAAGGGTAAGAACGGAAAAGGAGAATATTTGTAACGCGCTTGGTTTGTGTGTGCATACCTGGGTCATCTTCTCCCTGTTGGCTTTGGGGTTCAGGGGGGCCTCTGTGAGCAGGACGGGGTGCTCCTCGGGGGCAACTCTCAGCTCGTTGTAGAAGGTGTGATGCCAGATCTTCTCCATGTCGTCCCAGTTGGTCACAATACCGTGCTCAATGGGGTACTTCAGGGTGAGGATACCCCTCTTGCTCTGGGCCTCGTCACCAACGTAGCTGTCCTTCTGACCCATGCCGACCATCACGCCCTAGAAATGACACTTATTAGTGCCAGTGTCCCAAAAAGTTTCCAATAAGTTGTAAAATAAAATAAAAATACCTGATGTCTGGGGCGGCCGACAATGGAGGGGAAGACAGCACGTGGGGCGTCGTCTCCAGCGAATCCGGCTTTGCACATTCCGGATCCGTTGTCAACAACCAGTGCGGCGATTTCATCTTCCATGGCTGAACTGAAAATCAAATTAATAAAGCGTTAGCCAACATTCACATCTATACATCAAGCTTTCACTTCCTGCTTGGGGAAGAGGAAGTCTCCCAGTCGCCGCTAGGGGGAGGGCGCGAGCACACATTCTTGTGGCCAGACAAAAGGAAGTGGCGCTGTGTGCACTTGTTACCATATAAGGGCATGGTTGGGTTTTGAGCAGCTTTACGTTACCGGCTGTCATGGCGCTCAGCCAGGGCGGCAGAGTACTGAGAGCAGAAAGACAACCGGTGCCACGGCGGCCACTCCCTCTAGTTCATTGTTCCAACCTACACAGCCCAATTTTTTCAAAGCCTACTCAAACCACGTCATTCAAAAATGATTCGAGGAAGCACATTAATAAGCTGACGCCATCTTAACCGGCTTTGAGTCATGTGTTCATCAATGAGCGACGCCATTTCCTGAAAGCCACGCCTTATGAGACACTATCCATCAAGCTACGCATTTTACGCAGTCATGTTCAGTAGCTAAACGAAGCAGTTTAACATACAATTAAATCAAATTCTTAAATTCGCAATTTAAAGCAATAAACGACTGTCAAAGTGAGATACTGTCAGGGCGGTGGCGGCAAGATGTGGCTAATGCTAACAAGCTAAAGTAGGTCACACCCCGCTGCAGCGAGCACAAAGGGAGCACCCACTTGTCCAGACACCCCATATTTTCCAGAATATACCACCCCGCTCAATAAGAACCACTAAGCACATAGACTAAAGCCGCGACGTCAAATACCACTTTAAGCGCTCACATAGTCGCATTTACCATAAGCCGGTTACAGTAAAGTTGTGATAGAACCACCGTAGAATAGCAATGTAAATATCCCCAAAATGGAGGTACATTTTAAATAGCCCCAAAATGGGGGTGCATTGTAATTAGCGTCAAAATAGAGAATAACTTCAAGTCTTATAAACAGCATTTTGTTTAGACAAAGTATCGTGGTCGCCAGTAAATTACATTCAAACACTAATCTACGACACTAAGCGTGTGCGGCCTTTACAAATGCTAATTAAATGCATAATATGTCGCCTTACCTTAAGGTGGGGGGGGCTTTTCGCTTTAAGGGAAACTGGTTTCAGGTAAATGATATCCCGCACGAGCTGCGTGTGACGACGCTCAGAGTGAATCAGCTCGTGGAGGGCGCGTGGTTTTTATACCGCCTTAGTGGCCCGGCTCGAGCCATATAAGGTAAACTTTGGAAATCGCGTCTTCTGATTGGTCCGGCGTCATGCAAAGCAAGCACGTCGCCGCACGCTCGCGCTTGCTCGGAGCTCTCGCGATGTTGAGGGCGAGAGAAGCGCGAGGGAGGCGACCATTGCAAAAAAAAAAAAAAAAAAAGATGAACAAAAATCAAGTGGGAATGGATTTCATGTGGACAACATGGCGAGAATAATCCCTTTATATCATCGTTTACACATTCCGTTGACAAAGAATGAACTACATTTTTACTAAAATGGACATATTGTAAACACTGATGAAACAACGTTGTGACACTGCATGGAGTCACCACACATGACACTCATACCTTTACTATCAAAGTGATCACATGACTGCAGTCGTTTTAGCGTGCACGTTAACTCAAAATGTTTTGCACCAGTAGTTAGCTATTGTAAACAACTTTTAAGCAGGCCTCCATTGTCAGACACAAGTAGCATGCAGGTATTTAAAGTGAGACTGGCTACATCTTCCTACTTTAACACTTCCTCTTAATAATGCATTGCAACAAGTTGACCATGTCTGCCCAGTTTTTGTGTCCTGGTTCGCTTCACACGTTTAGATTTTTATCATAGCTGCATGTCCTCATGTGACTCAACAAATATTTTCATAAAAGCCAGTGTGACAAAATCACACAAACACCTACAGCAAAAGAAAACTAGACTGTGCAAATCAGTCGCACTGAGTCCTAATTGTCATTGTTATGGTTCAAAAGGAGCATGCCTGAGGTGGGCAAAGGTCCAGAGACAACTTATTCATTTACAGGCCTTCAACTCACAAAAAGTTCCCCCCCCCTCACGTAATAATGCTACCTTTTGGATATTAGGGATTCCTCCTCCATTGTCGGCGCCATAATGGCATAACAAGGATTGGCTGGGAAATGTTTAACCAGACAAAAGGGAGCGTCCTGAAGGTTTCCACGGACGTGAGTGGGCGATGTGGTTATTGACACCATGACAACGAGCTGTCAGCGGATATGCATGATATTTATATGTGGCCGCTTAAGTGGCATGTTGTTAACACCTTTCAGGGAATTTCAACCAGCCAAACTGCCGGGCATACATGCCCTGAGTAGACTCTCCTCACATGCCATAACTGTGTGTGTACAAACCTGGATGCAAATGCTCTGAATAAAATATGTAATTTAAATTACACAATTTACTACTTATACACTCTGAATCTAATGATGTGTACAATGATCACCCAAATGTGCAAATTATCAGCATCATAAAAGCCAATGAGTGACCAAGCAGTAAAGCAGGCGTGCTTATATGAGTGGGCAATTCAAAGGGCGACAGCCAATAATAAGCAGCAGCCCGTTCTGATGACAGTGCATGTGTGTTTGCATTCTGAGAGCAAAACCCCGCTTTGTGCTGACCAGTGTCGGCCAAACAATATGTAATCGCACGCACACACATCCACCATGTTTACCAGTGAACTCAAGTGTTGCGACACACTGGCGGTGAGGTCATCAAGTAGCGAGCTAACCAACCTGCCAGGCTGCCAAGCCGGACCATGAGGAAGCATTTGTGTTCTGCAGCATGGCCACTCCCTGCCTTACTTCATCCATAACTTCCTGTTCCTTTTAGTCGTCTGTTCACTAATCAATTATATTCCTTGTAATAAATTCAATTAAACTATTATTGATAGTAAGCAAGTGTTTTGGGGTTTATGTTTTTAGATAGCTAATAATTCTGCACTCGCTATTCACATTTGTACGAGTGGCTACTATTTTTAGGACCTACTGCTATAGAGAAACACAAAGTTCCTCTATAAAGCAGGGCCACTATATGTTTTGAAATGTATTCAAAAACTAGTCAAATATCCTCTGTATCAGTGTTTTTCAACATTTTGAGCCAAGGCACTTTTTTTTTAATTGAAAAAATGCAGAGGTACTCCACCAGCAGAAAAACTAAAAAATTAAACTTAGCAGCCGATATTGACAGTAAAAAGTCGTTCTCACAATTGTTGGATATTAATTCGAACCATAACCAACCATGCATCAATATAGCTCTGTCTCAAAAGTAAGTGTACTGTCACGACCTGTCACATCACGCTGTGACTTATTTTGAGTTTTTTGGTGTTTTCCTGTGTGTGTTTTAGTTCTTGTCTTGCGCTACTATTTTGGTGTTGATTGCCATGTACGGATGGATGTACCTTGTGGACGCCCTCTGCTCCACACGCTGTAAGTCTTTGCTGTCGTCCAGCATTCTGTTTTTGTTTACTTTCCAGCCAGTTCAGTTTTAGCTTCGTTTTGCATAGCCATCCCTAAGCTTAAATGCCTTTTCTTAGGGGCACTCGCTTTTTGTTTATTTTTGGTTTAAGTGTTAGATACCCTTTTACCTGCAAACCATCATCATCGTTCCCGACATCTACAAAGCAATTAGCTACCTGCTGCCACCTACTGATATGGAAGAGTATTACACGTTACTCTGTCGAGCTCTAGACAGCAGACACTCAACAACGGCACATTTGCGGATTATATTTACTGGTTTGCAAAAAATGTTTTAACCCAATTAGGTGAAATTACATAATCTCCCACGGCACACCAAACAATCTCACGGTACACTTGTGTGCTGCGGCACAGTGGTTGAAAAACACTGCTCTGTATGACAGGATCTGTTTAAGGACCTTCTAATAAATAATGGTCAAAGATCACAACAAAAAAGGCAAGCCAAAAATCGTCTGTATAAAAGGAGCACGCTATTTAAAGATGTTCCAAATACTCTTCAACTATCCCTTATATAGGCTGAAAATGTTTCAAAGTAGTTTAAAATGTACCGTATTTTTCGAAGTATAAGTCGCTCCGGAGTATAAGTCGCACCGGCTGAAAATGCATAATAAAGGGAAAAAAACATAAGTCGCACTGGAGTATAAGTCGCATTTTTTGGGGAAATTTATTTGATAACCCAACACCAAGAATAGACATTTGAAAGGCAATTTAAAATAAAGAATAGTGAACAACAGGCTGAATAAGTGTACGTTATATGACGCATAAATAACCAACTGAGAACGTGCCTGGTATGTTAACATAACATATTATGGTAAGAGTAATTCAAAAAACTATAACATATAGAACATGCTATACGTTTACCAAACAATCTGTCACTCCTAATCGCTAAATCCCATGAAATCTTATACGTCTAGTCTCTTACGTGAATGAGCTAATTATTATTATTTGATATTTTACGGTAATGTGTTAATAATTTCACACATAAGTCGCGCCCCCCTGGCCAAACTACGAAAAAAACTGACTTAGTCCGAAAAATACGGTACTCTAAAAATCAAAGGTCATGACAGGACATGCTGTTTTGAAAAACCTCCTGTGAAATTTGTGTTCAAAGATCCTTTTATATGACAGGTCACACTACTGTTTAAAGTCACAGTACTGTTTAAAGGATGTGCTGCCCCCGCGACCCGACCTCGGATAAGCGGAAGAAGATGGATGGAAGGATGGATGGCAAACAGTTCAATCCCCCGGGCTCGGGTCTTTCTGTGTGCAGTTTGCATGTTCTCCCAATGACTGGATGGGTTCCCTTCCGGGTACTCCGGCTTCCTCCCACCTCCAAAGACATGCACTTGGGGATCGTTTGATTGGCCAACTAAAAATTTGCCCAAGTGTGTGAATGTTGTCTATCTGTTTTGGCCCTCCGATGAGGTGGCGACTTGTCCAGGGTGTACCCCACCTTCCGCCCGAATGCAGCTTGAGCTATGCTCCAGCACTAAATGACAGGACCACTACACTATTTTTAAAGACATGGTCCAAAAAAGCTCCTATCAAAGACCCTCTATGAGATAAGTGTGTTCGGTAGATTTTTTTAACGGACAAACAAAACACTAGTCAAAGAGCCTTTAAATGAAATCTGACTTTGCAAGCGGTCTAATTTTAGATGTTATGCATCATCATACCTAATATAACAAAAGTGAAAGTATTAGTAACACTACAGGTTACATTAATAAACCCAATACCAAACAGCAAAACAGCAGGATTTGCATTATATAAAAAAAGGCCTGTTGCTCCAACAAGATGTGCAATGTAATATTACTTAATGGTCACAGCTAATTGCATCGATGACAATTAAATATCGTTGTACACTGCATCCTGCATTATGTTATAATGTAACCCACTGACCCATTGTTTGCCATCTGTGGCTGGTCACAAGGAAACACCATTTAGAGCCAACCACCCCCACCCCCTTTCCTGCCTCCCTTACTCGTGCTTTCATCATACAGCCAATAGATTGCTCCTCTGCAGCGTCATTGATCTGTGGGTCACCACGGCGATGGGCTCACTCCAAGGCCAGTTTACCAGCTGTGCACGTGTGTGTGTGTGTGTGCCAGCTGGCTAGTTGTATGTGCTCCCATTGGATTAGCTTCCCATTAAAAGCCCAAATGGATCTTTTACTTCCAAGCCCCCGCCTCCTTCAGGCCATCAAGGTAGCCTGTCCCAGTAACATGACATCAGTTCTCATTAAAGAGACAAAGAGACAAGTTAGTATGAAAGAAAAAAACTAGGTGTACAATACAACTATGACCCACTTTTGTCAGTTGGACAAGGGAACCCTCTCCCTTTAATGACCAAACTGATGTAATAATAAACACATGCAGAGCTTAGGGCCTTGTTTTTAATGCCTCCCCCAAACATTAACTGACAACAGACTCCTTTCAGTTCAGACCCGAAAAGTAAAAAGAAAAAGCATTTTAACGCAACCAAAACTCACAAATCCTTTTTAATGAATACAAGGTACAACTGACCATATAATTAACCCATTATTGCTATTCTATTTGATGAAGACACACCTTCCCTGACACTCCCAAGCATGGTGGGATAACCTGCAGCTTATTATCTGCCATCTGTCTCTGATGGGAGCATTCCTATTTTTTCCAAATGTAAATTCTCTTAAAATGAAGAGCATTTGTCCTAAGATCCAACGCAAGTGAATGACGCGCACATTCACTTTGACCTCTCATCCTTACACTGTGTTTACATCAAAGTTAACCTACACCAATGTACATTTCTTACGAAAACCACCATAAAATAACAGTTCAGAACTTCTTATCTTTAACAAAAGCCTAAAACATTGCAATTATCCATCCAACACCACAAGTGAATGACACACATTCACTTTGACCTCTCATCCTTACACTGTCTTTACATCAAAGTTATCCTACACCAAAGTACATTTCTTACAAAACCACCATAAAATAACAGTTCAGAGCTTCTTATCTTTAATAAAAGCCTAAAACATAGCATTAAACCATCCAACACAAGTGAATGACACACATTCACTTTGACCTCTCAACAAAAATTCACTTTTACCTATCATCCTTGCTGTCGTTACACCAAAGTTATCCTACACCAATGTACATTTCATACAAAAAACAAGCCTAAAATAACAATTTCAAGCTTCTTATCTTTTAACAAAAGCCTAAAACATGATTTATCCATCCGACACCACAAGTGAATGACAGACATTCACTTTGACCTCTCTTCCTTACACTGTCATTACATCAGTTATCCTACACTAATGTACTTTTTTTTTTTTTAAACACCATAAACAGTTCAGAGCTTCCTATTTTTAACAAAAGCCTAATACATAGTATGTATCCATCCAACACAAGTGAATGACACACATTCACTTTGACCTCTCATCAAAATGTACATTTAAAAAAAAACCATCATAAACAGTTCAGAGCTTCCTATTTTTAACAAAAGCCTAATACATAGTATGTATCCATCCAACACAAGTGAATGACACACATTCACTTTGACCTCTCATCACAAATTCACTTTGACCTCTCATCCCAACACTGTCTTTACATCAAAGTTATCCTACACCAATGTACATTTTATACAAAACCACCATAAAATAACAGTCCAGAGCTTCTTATCGTTAACAAAAGCCTAAAACATAGCATTTATCCATCCAACACAAGTGAATATGACACACAAATTCACTTTGACCTCTCATCCTTACACGTCTTTACATCAAAAGTATCCTACACCAATGTACATTTCTTACAAAAAAACACCATACAATAACAGTTCAGAGCATCCTATTTTTAACAAAAGCCTAAAAAATAGCATTTATCCATCCAACACATTCACTATGACCTCTCAACACAAATTCACTTTGACCTCTCATCCTTACGCTGTCTTTACATCAAAGTTATCCTACACCAGTGTACATTTCGTACAAAAACACCATAAAATAACAGTTCAGAGCTTATCTTTAATAAAAAAAAAAGCATTTATCCATCCAACACAAGTGAATATGACACACAAATTCACTTTGGCCTCTCATCCTTACACTGTCTTCACATCAAACTGTCCTACACCAATGAACATTTCTTACAAAACCACCATAAAATAACAGTTCTTATCTGTAATAAAAGCCTAAAACATAGCATTTATCTATCCAACACAAGTGAATGACAGACACATCCACTTTGATCTCTAATCACAAATTCACTTTTGACTTCTCATCCTTACGCTGTCTTTACATCAAAGTTATCCTACACCAATGTACATTTCTTACAAAACCACCATAAGACAACATTTTATCTTTAATAAAAGCCTAAAACATAACATTTATCCATCCAACACAAGTGAACGACACATTAACTTTGACCTCTTAACACAAATTCTCTTTGACCTATCATCCTTGCGGTCTTTACACCAAAGTTATCCTACACCAATGTCCATTTCTTACAAAAAACAAGCATATTTAACAAAAGCCCAAAACATAGCATTTATCCATCCAACAACACAAGTGAATGACACACTTTCACTTTGACCTCCTCCTTACACTGTCCAATGCGAATATATTACATAAAACCAACATAATATGACAGTTCAAAACTTCTTATCTTTGACAAACGCCCAGCAACATAACATTTATCCATTACGGTCAAATATTTTTTTTAGCTTTTTGATCGTTATGTATTCACTCTTACTGCTTAAAAAAAAAAAAAAAAAAATATATATATATTACCTCGTAAGTTGCTTGTTTGCTTGCTCAAAGCGCTGAAACCCGGCAGGAGAGAGTTGCAGGGCGATGGTCGTCAAAGTACTGAATTAAAGTTAAATCACGATTAATTTATACCTTCGATGTGACGTACACATAAAAGAGGGCTTTGTAACGTTAGACGAGCATCTTTCATCTCTTTCATACCCTCATGACACCAACTTACGTTTCTATCTGACGAAACGTCAATGTCAAACTATTATTTATTTTGCGTGTTGTTTTGCCGTGCTTTTATTTGTGTTTCTATTTGAATACGATTATGTTGCGTTCACGGATCCTGTGAAAATAATATTGTAATATCCACGCTTGTCAACTTGTATACACCGAATGTATAAAGCGTGTATTTTTTTATTTTTATTTTAATAACTCTCTTGACAAAGTAAACATTTCCACTACAAATATTCTAAATATTTGGCGTGCCAACAACGTGATTCATCATCTGATTACTGTTTAAAAACTGGGCTACTTTGTTTCTCTTTGAATGGGCAAGATGTCCACCTATGATTGGCTGGCGGTGTCGCAAGTAGCTCTGTTCTGATTGGCTGTTGGTCCCTGCCATATAAGGAAAGGGGACAGCGGACGGCGCAGGAGGCAGGAAGTTGGGCAAAGCGGAAGTGGGGAACGGCCACAATGAAAGCATCGTTTTAGTTATTTCTCCATCCCCCCAGTCCAACCCTTACTCTTCACAGTTTAATTGATTTGTTACTGCAAATTGTAGTTCGAAAGTTACACATATTGCTTTTTTATATTGTTTTATTGAGTTGTTACTAAAAAATAGAAGTTGGCAAAGTACACACATTGCTTTTTTATGGTGGGACAAAGTCCACGTCCATATAATATCGTGTTTTTTTTTTTTTTTTTTTTTTAATGAAAGATAGCTTTATACATTTGAAGGAAAAATATGTATGAAAATCCAAAGCCTACAAAAAACAAGCCAAAAAAACGCAGAGGGTATATCAAACATTTGTTTGAGTTGCTTGTTATAGAAATTACTTGTGTTAAAAAGTAAGTTTTCTATTAAAAGAAAGCAAAAACTAAAAAAAAACATTCCAACACCTTGTGTAACGTTGAGTTGCTGTCTAGAGACTTGATGTGAGTGTGACGTACTGTATGAGATCCGTCAACTGTAACATGATCACAATTAATAGGTATGGTTATGGTTTTAGTTGAGGAAAGCTGGAGCTGGCCTTACAAAGGAAACAGCATTTGAATAGCAAATAGCCACATCTGCAATGTCAACATAGAGCCTTTAACAGCAAGGCCAAGGAAGATGTAAGTAACATTTTATAAACTAGTATTGCAGCGTGTGACAATATTTGTGCTGTGTTGTGTTTTTTAATCTTCACTCGAAAGTAATTTGGCATTCCTTTTGGATGACAACTGGGCAAATGCTGACATGCCACAAGACTATCACACCTTCATCCATCATTTTGCTTTGTTTTTATTTGGATTGGTAGGGTTAAGTGCATTTGTTGACCAGCATGTGTATGACATTGCTGGCCACGCCCTTCTTTGTGTTAAATCTGATATCCATAAAAGGAGATCTTTAGGTTTGTCACATGGCAACATTCTAAGGAATGCAAGCCTGGTCACATGGGATGCAATCTACAGTTCTCCCCGCCCCAGGGACATGAAATAACGTGTACGTCATTGTGTGTATTTGTCTTGTTAAGTCTGTGAGCTATGCTTAGTGTTCATGCATTTTCTTACTTATGTGTGTGTGGTTACAGGGGAAGCCACACCTTAAACTTTCACTTCTCTTTCCCTTGCTGTTCCGCCACTGGAATATGCAAACGAGGAGGTTAATCCTTTCGTAATGAGATGAGTAATTTAGTAGTATAGATGAAAGGGGGTTAATTTTTACCCCTCTTCAGTGAGACCTATAATGCAAAACAATTTTTTCTTACCTATTGGTATCTGTTTCTGTGTATTTGGGATCTTGAATATTTGAAAGAAAAACTATGTAGGCATGGCAGAGATATTTATAAAACAATCTTGCCTTCCTTCACACTTCCTCCAAACAAGCCGTTTGGAACTTGTCCAATTTGTGACGTCTTTCCAAAGTGTGAAGTATGTAAAGTATGGAAAGTATTCACAGCGCTTCACTTTTTCCACATTTTGTTATGTTACAGCCCTATTCCAAAATGAAATCCATTCATTTTTGTCCTAAAAATTATAGACACAATACCCCATGATGACAATGTGAAAATGTTTTTATTTTTCAAATTTACTAACAATAATAAGGTTTGAGATGGGCGGGGTCAGGGTGGGCGAGGCGGGCCAGGGGGCAGGGTTAAGGGGGGAGGAGTATATTTATAGCTAGAATTAACTGAAATTAAAGTATTTATTTTTTATATATATATATATATATATATATATACACACATCTATATATATATATATATATATATATATATATATATATATATATATATATATATATATATATATATATATATATATATATATATATATATATATATATATATATATATATATATATATATAGAGGGGACGGCGTGGCGAAGTTGGTAGAGTGGCCGTGCCAGCAATCGGAAGGTTGCTGGTTACTGGGGTTCAATCCCCACCTTCTACCATCCTAGTCATGTCCGTTGTGTCCTTGGGCAAGACACTTCACCCCTTGCTCCTGATGGCTGCTGGTTAGCGCCTTGCATGGCAGCTCCCGCCATGAATGGGTGAATGTGGAAATACTGTCAAAGAGCTTTGAGTACCTTGAAGGTAGAAAAGCGCTATACAAGTATAACCCATTTATCATTTATATATATATAAAATAAATACTTTAATTTTATATATATATATATATATATATATATATATATATATATATATATATATATATATAAAATAAATACTTTAATTTTATATATATATATATATATATATATATATATATAAAAATACTTTAATTTCAGTGTTCATTTATTTACACATATACACACACCAGTGACGTGCAGTCAGGGGAGGCAGGTGAGGCGGGGCCTCATGTGCCATCATGGAAAGAAAATTAAATTGTTACATGCATCCAGCGATTATACTATAAAGTTATTTTCCATTTAACTTCACCAGTTTTAGATTCTTTTTATTCAAAATCGCTGAATTTTCACATTTGACGTTCAAATACTGAGAAGAGACTTGCGGTGAGTCAGCAGCCAGTTGAGGCACGTCACTGAGTTGAGCGTCACCATGGATTGCGCAATGACTCGGCTAACTGCTGGCCTGCTGTGCAGTGAGACCGTATTGCTATATGAATTATATTATACATTTCCATAGTTTAGTTAGCTGAGGTATATAATGTACAGTGTATTTTGTCAACAACTGTATGTGTGTAACGTATTTCTTGTGCTGAGCAATCATAAAACGGCTGCGAAGACGCACTGTGTGAGGCTCGCAGTAATCCCGCCTCCTGGTGGTAGAGGGCGCTAGTGATCCCCGAGATCATTCTTGCGACTACTCGGCTGCAGAAGAAGTGACAACAAGCAGCAACAGTTAGCAGCGATCGTTTATTTTTTCCTATCGCCTGGACTTTTAACATGGAGGATTACATATCTAAAATAAAACAGTTTTCTAAACTGGACTTTCAATCGAAGGAGGTAATAATCAAAGGAAGATCTCCATGGAGACTTTTAAAACTGAAGGAAGATAAGGAAGACTTCTATAAACAAGTTATCAATGCTTTTGTTCAGAAGGAATGTGCTTTTGTGTGTGCTACAGATTGTATGTGTAAAGTTAAACTTAAGTTAAAGTACCAATGATAGTCACACACACACTAGGTGTGGTGAAATTTGTCCTCTGCATTTGACCCATCCCCTTGATCACCCCCTGGGAGGTGAGGGGAGCAGTGGGCAGCAGCGGCGCCGCGCCCGGCAATCATTTTTGGTGATTTAACCCCCAATTCCAACCCTTGATGCTAAGTGCCAAGCAGGGAAGAATGCTGGTATGAGCTTTTAAACATAACCCGTTAACTGCTGCCAATCAAAGGGTGAATAAGATACTCTTTAGGGTTCATATGTTTGTAAATCTGACTGTGATGAAGTCAGTGCCTCACCAGCCATGAACCTCACCGCACGTCACTGACACACACACATAACACTCCTCTCTACTCATTGTTGTATTTGAAAGTGCAATGCTTTGCAGCCAGTAGCAGAGCCTTTGAAGGAGCATAGGTATGGGCAGCATCTGTGACATTTAATTTGCAGGAAAGGAGTGAGTTTAGGGTTGAATTGTCCATCCTCGTTCTATTCTCTGTGACTATCTTTTTTTGGACATTACTACTTGCCGTAGTTTTGAAGCAATGCATGATGGGATTCCAGATGTTGTGTGTCAGTGTATTAACGTGCCGACTGGAATAAACACACGCTGAGAAATAGCTCCGTGCCTGCCTACTTTATGGGTTATAGATAAACCTATGGATAACGGAGACATATATATAATAGTCTCCTTCTTGTTGTGTGTGCAGTTGTGCACTCTCCAAAAGCCGTAGATGTTATAACGTGACTGCGCTGTTTATATGGAGGAAAAGTGGACGTGACAACAGGCTGTCCTCACTCAGGTCCGGCTGGAAATCGGGAGAAATTCAGGAGAATGGTTGTCCCGGGAGATTTTCGGGAGAGGCACTGAAATTCGGGAGTCTCCCGGAAAATTCGGGAGGGTTGGCAAGTATGGTCCGCGCTGTAGTCAAAAAGCTCCTTTTCCCTATCCTCTTGTTGTGGGGCTGACATGCATCCTCCACTGGTGCAATTTCTAATAAAAATGTGCGTATAGTTTGAACGCATATCTGTCAGTATACTCTATGTAAGTTGTAAAAACTACAACAAAGATGACGCGGAAAAGACACTGTCGAAGTAGAGCCACGTAAATAATACCAG
Organism: Nerophis lumbriciformis; assembly: GCF_033978685.3. Lineage (NCBI taxonomy): Eukaryota > Metazoa > Chordata > Actinopteri > Syngnathiformes > Syngnathidae > Nerophis > Nerophis lumbriciformis. The sequence continues at coordinate 22,322,853 of NC_084569.2, forward strand.
AAAGCGGCTTGAAGATGGTCTGTTAAATATAATCCATGCAGCATTTTGACCAAAGATCCACCATTACATGTTATGTAGACCACAAGGAAGTGTTTTAAATGTATAACAAAATTATAAAATGACCCCTTTAGCTAATTTTACGATAAAGAAAATGCATCATTTTGAGTTATTACTTTATGTGGTATGAGCCATTATTACTAGACTTAGACTTAGACAAACATTGATCCACAAGGGAAATTCTTCCACACAGTAGCTCAGTTACAAAGGATTGGAAAGGATAATGCGCAAAAAGAGGGCGAAAACAAAAGGTGTTAAGTAGACTAAAAATGTACCATGGTAGGAATATAAATATAACATATATGTAATATTTACATACTATGTATACAGTATATAATATATACAGTACATATAACAAATCCCAGTTACCATGTACAATATTATAGTATACGTCACAGCTGCAGCAAAAAAAAAAGGGGCAGCATTAAAAAAAAGAGTAAATCCAGCAGAAAATATACATTATATACAAAGAGAGGTAGCTACCATACAAGTGGTCTGGTAATAGACAGATATCATCTATTGCTGTATGGCGAGTGATTACACAGCTAATCTATTCTACATTTTAAGTGTAAGATTAGGAAAACACACCTTCCCCTTTAGCTTGTGTGGGCTCTTGCATCTCTATACTGCCCCCTACAGCTGCTCGACTGTATCGATTTAACCCTGAGGTTACCAGTTTTACTAGCCCGAAGAGGCACTTCCTTTACCACGAAGAACCATATAAGGTGATCGTATGCAGGTAAAGACTTTATGGCTTTCATGCAACCACATAAGAGATCGGATGCGGACGAACTCGGGTTTATCCCCACCGTTATCTGCCGCACCGTAAGCAAGTGTGTTAGTCATAAGGAAGGAAGTTTTAGGCAACTTCTTTTCTGACTCAGGACGCTGAACTTTTGACATGCCACTGCTTGGATACAGGCTGGCATGCGTGTGAGGTTCGCGTGGCGCTTCAATTGAATGTGGCCTATGTGTGTTTTTATTTTCCACATAGGCTCAAGTATGCCAAAAACAAAGCAACACTCCCTCCTTCCGCCTATCGGTATCAAGACCTCAGCTTCTGCCCCTGCATGGTTCCTGACACCTCGACAGTTTGCACAAAATGTGGTATTCACTTCCTCTTTAGTTGGAAGGGTTAAAGTAGAAAGTCTCGCTTGACTAAAACCTACACGTTGTGTTTGTCCTTATTGGTGCAGGCCTGGGTGTTACAGCTAATTATGTGGAATTCCCCCTGGCAACCGGACACACTAGAGCCCCCCCCAAAAAATGTAGGTCAAGAGGCACGCTCCTTCCCGTGTTACATAATCAAACATACACTGAAGTGTGTATGTTTACGACACAAAACGGCACACCTATAATCCCAGCATTGGGCCCCAGTCAGCAACCGTTTTTAAGAACACATTTTGTTCTTAGGCCCACTTACAAAGTTTTTAAGGAGATTTTTCTATTCACCAATATTTTCTTAGCTGGGATTTGTTCGTAGGTAAGAACAACATCTACGAGTGCTCCAGAGCACTATTAGTGTGGCTTATATGTTCTTAAGTGTGACAAGTTCCCTTACTTCTATTGTCTAATGTTAAATTAATATCATAGATGGATAGCTAGCTAGATAGATAGATAGATATAGATAGATATAGATAAGACAGACAGACATACAGACAGACAGACAGACATAGCAAAATGAGCAATATATAGACATTTCAAAATACGGTGGGCGTGCACACACACACACACACACACACCATTTCTTTTTAACGTCCTCAACTGTGCGGACCTCGCCGCTTGGCACCATGTTTACTGCATCGGTTATAGTGCCCTAGATCTTAGCTTTATATGTGCCCTTAAACCCCGAGTTTGCACTGCCGAGGATCACTACTTTGTTTTTCTCCGCTTCCTGCAGTAGAACCTCCATTTCTGAACTCGACCAGTTTTTCTTCAGCTTCGGGGCTACCTCAGCAGTCCCCCCTTTCTTAAACTTACGTTTTGACATTATGTATTTCCCCCGCGGGATAATACAAATTTCTCTTCTGTAATCTGTTTGTGTTTTTTCCGTGTGCTTGATGTTCGGCTTTTCCGCCGGAATTGTGCCCTTATATGGGGAATTAAAGGCGTTTACCTATGCAAATTACGGAATTGAGGGTGTTTACACATGCATATTGGGGAAATAAGGGCGTGTTTATATGCAAATTATAATAGCCACGCACGCGCTAACCATTTGGCATTCAGCAATTTAAGAACAGCAGGTGGGAACAATTTGGCCGTTTAAGAACACGTCATGAATTTGAATGAACTCCTCTTAGAAAATCACTTAGGAAGAAAGATAAGAGGAAAAGTTAGGAACTTATTGCTGAATGGGGCCCATTGTCTTTATGTCTCAGCAGGCGGTAAAATGCTATGGCGACTCTCTGCAGTGATTCGCTGATGACCGCAGGTAAATCACCTGGCGTGGATACTTTTTAAGGACAGGTACTTCTTTAAATCCGTCCTTTCGCACGTAGCTCCTCCTCTTCCCCCTTTTTTTCTTCCCTCTAATTTACTTTCCTCACTTTTGCTAAATATGATTTTTATTCATTCCTTTGCACCTCCCTGCTGTTTTTACACACTCTTCCCCCATAAAGAAGGCTAAAAGGACAATAAGAGGAGGGGGAAAGGACAAAAGAGACATTGAAGACACGCCTTTCTTGGCTTATCTGATTGTAAGCTGATAACCTGGAACATACCAAGCTTGCTAGTTATATAAGGATTAGGAGACACATATTGTGTGTGTGTGTATGCAAAAGAAAAGAGTGTGTTACCATATGCCTAATTTTTTCCTGCTTTGTTTTTCCTCCTGTTTCTTTGGTTACAAGTAAAACTGGGTCAGTTAATGGGTTTTTTTAAAATGTAAAAGTTGCTCTTGTGCCGTTTTTACCTCTTTCTTTACACAACGGACACATTGCTTGAATTATGTCGTAGGAACCCACTTTTACTGACGGCGATCGCGTGGATTTTCATAAATTATTCAAGTTGAAATGCAACATACGAGCCCGACTCGTGGAGTTAATTATAAGTTGGCAACACAGTGGAAATGACGTTGTTATCATGAATTATTCACGGATACACTTCATTTGACTTGTAACGGCTCTTCAGCTGAATCCATACACGTGTGTGCTAAATGGGTTTGAATTTCTAAGCAACAGTTCTACATACATCATATTTATAGTACGGCTGGCAAGCGATTAAAAAAATTAGCGATTAATAAATTATGATCTGTAATAAATTAATCTCTTTTAATCTCACCTAATAAAATGATGACAAAAGCCCTACATTGAGGCATTTTCATTTAAATTCATTACATTAAAGATAGATATATAAACAAATAAAGTGGCTTTATAAATGTGTTAAATTTTTTAACAGATACAGTCTATTTTTTTACTAAAATAAAAATTCAGGTCTGTATAAGAGGCTAAAGTTAATAATTTTCATAATTTCTTTTTTAGGGTTCGTATACCTTTCCCATGGCCAAATTCAAGCACTTTTTAAGGACTTTCAAGGTAAATTTTCCAGTTTTTCCAGTACCCTTCAAAAGGCGAAAACCAGTGTGAATCAATCCATAGCCTTGTTGTTTGAGGTCAGCGAATGCTGTCTGTAGGAAAAATACGGAAAATCTGCTAAAACCTAAGCCTAACATTGAAGCAGCAGTTATCATTAACTGAATGGGGCATATAAAATGAAGCAGTGTTTCTGTAGACTATTCAATGTAATTGATGTTTGGAAACATGTCTCCATTTATGTTGTTTTTTCCAATTTCTTGTTCTTTTTCTTACTTACAACACTCTTTACAAGCACCGTATTTGTGCTTGTAAACTGCATAATGTGATATAAATACACGCACCCTCAAAATGTCAATTCCACTCATTTATTAACAAAATTGTTCCACATTAATATAAGGATAGGCTACAAACTTCTGTTTTTAATGCATGTCTCTCTCTTGAGTTTTTTTATGGTTTTAATTCCATCTAAATGTTACTAATGAAAATAAAATCAGACGACTAAACATGAGAATATAAATGTCAACTTCTTTTCTATAACTTAGTCATTCACAGCCTTGCAACTATAGGCTAGCCATGGCACCCAGTGTTTACCTGAGGCATATTATGCGCTAACGTCAACTGAGCTTACATTTTTAGTTGAGGGAAGTTCTTAACATAATAATTTATCATTGACAAACGCTTGCTTTTTTCCTTTCATAGCTCGTAATAACTGTCCGTAGTTAACATATAATCTAGCTCTGATCTCACAGTTTAGGTCTAGCATGTACCAAAAGGTTAGAAAACAAAACTTTAGCTAACATTAGTTAACTTGTAGGGCTAGTAATCTCTGTGGTTTACCTTTCATATGACTCGAGAGAGCCGACTCTCCCATTGCAAAAAGCTGGATTTCCTTTTTGCATACTTTGCAGCAGGGTACACGTGGATTTGGTCCACATTTTATCCAAAGTTTGTACTTGTCATTCTCCATCCAAGGTTCATTAAAACGACAACCTCCCGGCATGATGGACCGATGCACCACTGTCCTCTTGTAACAACCTAATGTAAGGGCTCGTGCAAAGCCAACAGATCAAGCGTGTAGCTTTCATTTTTAAGGAAACTTATTTAATTTTTTTCCATTTTATAATTAGCCTCATGCGTCAGACTGCCGAGAAATATGATGAGCATTTCCAAGCATTTACAAGCACTTCACCCAAAATTCAAGCATTTTTCAAACCTTGAAAACACAACATTAAAATCCAAGCATTCTAAAGGTTTTTAAGCACCCGTACGAACCCTGCTTTTTTATTCCTTCCATGAAAATGCATATATACAAGCCACGTACAGTTCACACTTTCCTTGGGTTTTTTTGTTATTAATTTCCATGAAAGGAGCAGATGGAAGAATAATATTCTTATATTTATCTGCCCCCTTTTTTTTTACCACAAAAGATTTTAGATAACTTTATCACTGCTCCCTCCACCAACACCCAAACACCAACATACTTTTTAATTTTTGTTTAAGCATTTTCACAATGACACGTCCAATCAAAATCAAAAATCAGTTTGATGTAATGCCAGTTGCATTATAAGTTAACACATTAAAAAACAGTAAAACCACTTTTCTAGGAAATAATGAATGTATATTGTTCAATATACCATGTTGCTTTTCCCTTTGCTTCAGAAAATATAAAATACATAAAACTGACCCATCAATCACAGTGCTAGCATACAATAGAATAGAATATTTTTGTCACAATTACATGTTCAACTTTGTAAAATATTTCCAACAGAGGAAATGTAAAACATTGTCCTCCATGTAAGTGTGCTTTGATTTTATGTAAATAGAATGCACTTGGGGTGTGAATCTTTGGGCACCTAACGATTCAATCCGATTCCGGTTCCTGGTGTGGCGATTTGATTCTCGATTATTATTTTTATTGTTATTATTATTACCTCGATTATTTTCATAATGTATTTTTTGGTATATCAATTAAAATTAAACTTTTTCAAAACAGGTTAGAGGTTAGAAAAGCTCATTCTGGTTGCATAGGGATGGCCTAAACATAAAAAAAAAAACAATTTTCATATAAAAAAAGGTGTGTATGTGTGTGTGTGTGTGTGTGTGTGCGTGTGTGTGTGTGTATTTAAATATATCCATCCATCCATTTTCTACCACTTGTCCCTCACATATATATTATATATATACATTTTTTTTTCAATTCCATTTTTGAAAATTATGAATTTTTTGTGCACCCCTACAATGTACACTTCATTGCACATGTAATACATCACTATATTGATGCACAGACAAGTTATAATAGGGTAAAATAATCTTAATGACGGTCAAAAACACCTGGAAGTGACACCATTTCTCCATAGCTTGTGTATTAGATAGAATAGCATTACACTACAAAAAAGAAGCATTGTCTACTCTACGCTAAAACGAAGACAACATCCAAACTATAAAGACACCTCTGACACGTCTTTAAGTTTATTATGAACAATATACATCAGTGACGTGCAGTCAGGGGAGGCAGGTGAGGCGGGGCCTCACGTGCCATCATGGAAAGAAAAAAATGTAAAAAGAAAAAAAAAAAATTAAATTGTTATATGTATCCAGTGATTATACTATAACGTTATTTTCCATTTAAGTTCACCAGTTTTAGATTATTTTTATTCAAAATCGCTGAATTTTCACATTTGCCGTTCAAATACTGAGAAGAGACGGTGCGGTGATCAGCAGCCAGTTGAGGCACGTCACTCAATTGTACCTCACCATGGATTGTGGACTCGACTAACTGCTGGCCTGCTGTGCAGTGAGACCGTATTGCTATATGAATTATATTATACATTTCCATAGTTTAGTTAGCTGAGGTATATAATGTACAGTGTATTTTGTCAACAACTGTATGTGTGTAACGTATTTCTTGTGCTGAGCAATCATAAAACTGCTGCGAAGACGCACTGTGTGAGGTTCGCCGTAATCCCGCCTCCTGGTGGTAGAGGGCGGTAGTGATCCCAGAGATCATTCTTGCGACTACTCGGCTGCAGAAGAAGTGACAACAAGCAGCAACAGTTAGCAGCGATCGTTTATTTTTTCCTCTTGCCTGGACGTTTAACATGGAGGATTACATATCTAAAATAAAACAGTTTTCTAAACTGGACTTTCAATAGAAGCAGGAGGTAATACTTAAAGGAAGATCTCCATCGAGACAGAGAGACTTTTAAAGCTGAAGAAAGATAAGGAAGACTTCTATAAACAAGTTATCGATGCTTTTGTTCAAAAGGAGCTGCGCATGGACTTCATTTATAAGTAAAGGTAAGACCATAATAACTGAGGTCTCCTTAGACGCATCCTTGTTCATCCATGCGGACTGGACACTGGCCGAGTTAGTGGGCGGCCGAGAGTGGAGTCGGCTCTCTTGGTTGCTTTGTTGGGTCTGCTCCTGTCTCTGGCCATGCTCCCCCCACCCCAGCAGACGATGGCGTGGAACACCGCAGAGGCCACCACAGTGTATATGTTTCTTTTACTTTTTATTCATAGCTGTATGTAGAAGTGGCTGGTTGCATCAGCTCTGCTATTTCAATGTCTTTAATGTCCTTTGTGTTCTCTGATGTTTGATGTTTCCCCCATGTAAGAGGGATGTGTGCTATGGCTATGAGTTGTTTTTTCCCTTGGCCTTTAGTCTGGACCCCCTCTCCAGGGGCCCAGGCTTAGACTGATCCCCCCCCATTGTTTACCTGTATCTCACCTTTTTTGTAAGGGCCGCCGGAAGTTGACAGCGATCCTGTTCTGTCTCCCTGTAATGTTTGTCTGATCTTCAATGGGATTGTGCTGAAAATGTTAAATTCCCCTCTGGGATTAATAAAGTATTTCTGATTCTGATTCTGATATACTTTAGAGCAGTGATTCTCAAACTGTGATACTCGGACTCCATTTGTGGAACGCCAGTGAATCACTTAATTAAATATTCAAACACAGTTTTACTGTTCAAACTGTGTGTAATGTTACAGTAGCCAAAAATTTTGAATATATTTGTTAAATAAAACCTCTGCCATGTTTTAGACAAACTTTATTGATCCACAAGAGAAATTGTGCAACATTTTTAATGAATATTTAGGCCTACTACGCTATTGTATTTTAATAGTGTTAATTATAGTGGTACTTGGACAGCCAAGTGTTTTCTGAGGTGGTGTTTGGTAGAAAAAAGTTTGAGAACCACTGCTTTTCCTTATAGAGTGTACAGCTTGTATTGCAGTATAGATGTAATATCCTCTGAAAATGACTCAACACAGTCATTACTGTCTAAATAGCCGATCACACACAGATAATTGTGCCTATAATTGCCATTCACGGCAGCAGTGACATTATAGTGTTCGACTGGTACGGGCACTGGGGAGCTGCGGTTCATTAAAGGGGTCCTATTACGCAAAAATAAAAATGGTAACTTATTGGTACCTGCTGTTTTGTATTTGGGATCTGCATAAGTGCTGAAATTTGTAATCAAACAGTGGAATCATTAAAGCGATATTTATAAAATAATCTTGCCTTCTATCATAATTCCACCAAACAAGTGTTTGGATTTTGCCCCAAGTGTGACATTTTTCCCAGGTGTGACGTCAGCAGATTATCCATATATGGTATAAATTGACCAAAAGTGCTGCACAGGTTCGCTTTGTAGTCAATAAGCTCCTTCATTTTCGCTATATCCTCTTGTTGTGGGGCAGACTGGCTCGTACATGCACATGCATCTTCTGCTGCTGCCATTTTTAATACAACGTAGCTTATAGTTCAAACTTCATCTGTCAGTACACTCACTATGGAAGCGCTAAAAACTACAAAAAAGATGGCGGAGCAAAGACACTGTCGAAGTGGAGCCACATTAATAAGACCGCCCCCAAAGGGGTGCATCCTGCAGAGACGGCCAGAAAGTGGCCCGAAAACGGTCTGCAAAACATAATCTAGAAAAAAAATAATTAAATGACCCCTTTAAGGATGAAATTGTGAAGCGAAACTGGGTTTTCCAACATAATAACAAACCCAAACACACAATCATCAAGCGAAAAGAAGTGATGTTTGAAGAAGACTCCACTAACATGTGCAGCTCTGGTGAATTCCATGCCTAAGTCAGTACACTGACTACTCTAAATTATCTCCAGGTTTCATTTTCTATAGTGTTGTCCCCTATAGTTACACTATATCAAATATATTTGTACTTTCACTGTAGTTATAAGGCGGACACTTGCCCCTCTTAAAGCATTTGAACAGTGTGAGTTGGCAGATGGTGTGTGTCTGTCACACACAGGCTCTTTTCCAGTAAAAGCTTCACAGTCATCAATTATTTACACCATTACAACAACAAAAAACAGTTATTAACTTGTAGCATAAACCATTTTTTGCATAGTTGTTGAAATTATATCTTATTTATATGCTGGATGATGGGGAATTATTAGTGTTTAGCATATACTGTATACATGAACTTGTCCCATCAGGGCTTTGAGGTGTCCAAAGGGGGGCTTTGTAATAAGATGCTGGCACAGCCCCCAGCTGCTCTTGAGGCTCTTGAGGGGAGGCCCCATCAGCTCCCTTTGTACAGTACAATTAGCATCTAAAACTCTTTATTACCCTCTAATACGGATGATATGAATAAAAAAAAAAGAAGAGAGGATGAGTTAAGAAGAGAAGGAAAGAAGGGGTGTGTGGGCGATTCCTAAGTGGCAACGACTACCAACAACACCTGCTACTATGTGTCTACTCACAGATGTGCTGTGAAATCCATTCAGCATGCAGAGGCTGGAAGTGGTGCAGTCTGCCATTGTCGCCAGTAGGTGGCGCAACGGAGCTCCTGGAAGCTGCAGGGAAGAGAAAGGAAAAGCATGAAAGTAATTGAATGAATGGTAAGGCTTCAATCATTGTAGGGATAACCACTGTCAACTAATATCAACATTTACATATAATATACACATACTGCATCATAAGGTTTCTACTTAATATAAATTTTTTTATCACTGTAAACAGCAATTAATACCTCTCTGTCATTTAAAATTAGTATTTTCTTTTGATAAATAAATGTATGGCCTACCTAATTTACTACTGAAGATGCTCTTTCTTTTTTTTTTTTTTTCGTAGGGTGCAGATGCTAAGTGGCCTGCAATGAAAGGAAGCAGCAACAGGGCGTATAAGCCAGGCAAGGAAGCTGGAATATTCCTGCCAAGCACTGCAGGGTGCATTCATGTGGCGAGGATGTGATGTCACAAGCAGGAAGTAAGGTATTTTTAGGCCTCCTGGTCGTGTTTCAGAAGTAGCCGTGTTTGTTTGGAGGAAAAGAAGTCTCACATTACAACTGCATAATGCTCAGTCCGGCACACACACAAAAAGTGTCTGTGCAAACACATTCATGTCCTCGCATGACAAACACATGATGCATGCAAAATGTGCACACACACACACACACACACACACACACTCTTTGGTGATCATGCACGCTCTAGTGTCCGACTCGCGCCTTACATCCCTGTTGCCTGACCTACATCTCGCTGTCAGCTGCGGGCCATGGCGGCCATGTACACTTCATAATGTGTTAAACAGAGTGGGGAAAAGCTATGTAGAGGATGCCTTGCTTGTTGCCATGACAATACGCTAACGCTGGGGGCACCGCCAGAGCTCACATCTGCACACGGGCACCCACAGCTACATTGTGACCTTTGACCTGACCGCCGTGAGTGTGTGGGGTAACCCAGTTGCTGTGGCTTCCAGCTCTTTGTTCGAAGAGAGCAGGCCTGCAGCTATGTGTGTGTGTGTGTCCGCACACACTCGCAAGCTAAACACACATTCTTTTGTGATTGCGCAATGACAAACACACTCATATGGCCATCACCACTTTCTGATCAAGTTTTTCTGAGTATTTACCACATTTTTCAGTACATATTCTTGAGTCATATACAGACATTGCAGGCATTAGTAGTTAAGGGTCACCACCAAATTGTACAACTCTCTGTTTTTAATAATTCCTGCAAAACCAGCACTATAAGGACTTGTTTTCAGTTGAAGCACTGCTCTGTATTACAAACCCCGTTACCATATGAGTTGGGAAATTGTGTTAGATGTAAATATAAACGGAATACAATGATTTGCAAATCATTTTCAACCCATATTCAGTTGAATATGCTACAAAGACAACATATTTGATGTTCAAACTGATAAACATTTTTTTTTTGTGCAAATAATCATTAACTTTAGAATTTGATGCCAGCAACACGGGACAAAGAAGTTGGGAAAGGTGGCAATAAATACTGATAAAGTTGAGGAATGCTCATCAAACACTTATTTGGAACATCCCACAGGTGTGCAGGCTAATTGGGAACAGGTGGGTGCCATGATTGGGTATAAAAACAGCTTCCCAAAAAATGCTCAGTTTTTCACAAGAAAGGATGGGGCGAGGTACACCCCTTTGTCCATAACTGCGTGAGGAAATAGTCAAACAGTTTAAGAACAACGTTTCTCAAAGTGCAATTGCAAGAAATTTAGGGATTCTACGGTCCATATCATCAAAAGGTTCAGAAAATCTGGAGAAATCACTCCACGTAAGCGGCATGGCCGGAAACCAACATTGAATGACCGTGACCTTCGATCCCTCAGACGGCACTGTATCAAAAACCGACATCAATCTCTAAAGGATATCACCACATGGGCTCAGGACACTTCAGAAAACCCATCCATCCATCCATCCATCCATCCATCTTCTTCCGCTTATCCGAGGTCGGGTCGCGGGGGCAGCAGCCTAAGCAGGGAAGCCCAGACTTCCCTCTCCCCAGCCACCTCGTCCAGCTCCTCCCGGAGGATCCCGAGGCGTTCCCAGGCCAGCCGAGAGACATAGTCTTCCCAACGTGTCCTGGGTCTTCCCCATGGCCTCCTACCGGTCGGACGTGCCCGAAACACCTCCTGAGGGAGGCGTTCGGGTGGCATCCTGACCAGATGCCCGAACCACCTCATCTGACTCCTCTCGATGTGGAGGAAAACCACTGTCACCAAATACAGTTTGTCGCTACATCTGTTAGTGCAAGTTAAAGCTATACTATGCAAAGCAAAAGCCATTTATCAACAACATCCAAAAACGCCGCCGGCTTCTCTGGGCCCAAGATCATCTAAGATGGACTCATGCAAAGTGGAAAAGTGTTCTTTGGTCTGACGAGTCCACATTTCAAATTGTTTTTGGAAATATTTGACATCGTGTCATCCGGACCAAAGGGGAAGCGAACCATCCAGACTGTTATCGACGCAAAGTTCAAAAGCCAGCATCTGTGATGGTATGGGTAACTTACACATCTATGAAGGCACCATTAAGGCTGAAAGGTACATACAGGTTTTGGAACAACATATGCTGCCATCTAAGCGCCGTCTTTTTCATGGACGCCCCTGCTTATTTCAGCAAGACAATGCCAAGCCACATTCAGCACGTGTTACAACAGCGTGGCTTCGTAAAAAAACAGTGCGGGGTACTTTCCTGCTTCGCCTGCAGTCCAGACCTGTCTCCCATCAAAAATGTGTGGCGCATTATGAAGCGTAAAATACGACAGCGGAGACCCCGGACTGTTGAACGACTGAAGCTCTACATAAAACAAGAATGGGAAAGAATTCCACTTTCAAAGCTTCAACAATTAGTTTCCTCTGTTCCCAATCGTTTGTTGAGTGTTGTTAAAAGAAAAGGTGATGTAACACAGTGGTGAACATGCCCTTTCCCAACTACTTTGGCACGTGTTGCAGCCATGAAATTCTAAGATACGGTAATTATTATTTGCAAAAAAAAAATAAAGTTTATGAGTTTGAACATCAAATATCTTGTCTTTGTAGTGCATTCAATTGAATATGGGTTGAAAAGGATTTGCAAATCATTGTATTCCGTTTATATTTACATCTAACACAATTTCCCAACTCATATGGAAACGGGGTTTGTATATATACAAGGCAATCACACTGGACATTTCACACTTTATAGGTTCTCTTTATTGGATGGTTTTCCTAAAAAAGTATGTGATCGCCATTGCCAAATGAAACTCTTCAATCCCCCTGGCTGACACAGTATTTATATTTAGTTACCCGGCTCCATACACAGTGTGGAGCCGCTCCCCAAAGCTAATAATAATCACCTCCATTACAGCTAATAAACTGCATGTCTTAGCATCTTAAGTATCATTGGAGGATGAGGTCAAACATGTTACACATTGAGAGCAAGCCAGAAACAGACATACTAGTAATTAGGCTAGCTGCTGAGCTAGCTTTAAAAAACAGTTTAGGAAATGTAGATGCAACCACGTTGCAGCAGGAAGTAAGCAGTTATTAACATGAAATTAACAAGTAGATTAATAAGAGTTAGAGTGAGGATAAAATAACATTAACTGTTGGTAGTTATGTGCGATAACACTGATTTTCTTTCCAATCGGACGATACCAAGTAAAATTCAGGCTGGTATTGGCAATATCGATCCGATACCGATACTTTGTGCAATTTACACCTAACGTGTTGTGTATTTTCAAATAATATATTTTTCTAATCCTGTAAGAAAAAAGCGCAAAAATCAGAATATAATGACAAAAAGCGGAACATTTTAAACTAATAATTACTAATAACATACTTAGTCATTTATAACACAAATTTTTGTCTTAAAATATATATAATATCCGTTTTTTTTTTTAGCATTTTTTGTTTTTGAATAAAAACATATCAAAATGGCCCCCCCACATACATGAGTTTTCAGTATGCGGCCCCTGTTGGAAAAAGTTGACACACTTGATCTAAAAAAACAGAAGTTCTCAAAATAAAAATAAAATATGGTTAAAATATTATCAATGTTTAGTTAGTTAATTAAAAAATAAAACAATACTAATTTATGAATTAATTTGAAAAATTACAAAAACCATAATCAATCAATCAATCAATCAATGTTTATTTATATAGCCTTAAATCACAAGTGTCTCGAAAGGCTGCACAAGCCACAACGACATCCTCGGTACAGAGCCCACATAAGGGCAAGGAAAAACTCACCCCAGTGGGACGTCGATGTGAATGACTATGAGAAACCTTGGAGAGGACCGCATATGTGGGTAACGACCCCCCCCCCCCCAGGGGAGACCGAATGCAATGGATGTCGAGAGGGTCTGACATAATATTGTGAGAGTCCAGTCCATAGTGGATCCAACATAATAGTAAGAGTCCAGTCCATAGTGGGGCCAGCAGGAAACCATCCCGAGCGGAGACGGGTCAGCAGCGCAGAGATGTTCCCAACCAATGCACATCGCATAATGAACACTGTTAAATGTGTAACTGAACATTAATATTTTCGTACTGGCAGAATTTTTCACACACTAAGTTAGGCAGTTACAGAATCATAATATTATTGTTATTCTATTTTTACATAGGAAAAAAACAACAGTAAAAATGTAAGAACAATGAGCAAAATAATTGGTATGTAATGAGAACAACCTGAAATGTTCTAAATAATAATTAATAACAATATACTTTGTCACCTTATCACCTATATTACAAAGCCGACACAATATCTGTTTTTAGCATTTTTTTAAAATGAAAAAATATCAATATGGCCCCCGCATACTTTGACTTTTCAGTATGCGGCCCTTGGTGGAAAAAGTTTGCACACCCCTGAACTAAAGTATCAACAGTATCAATCTTTTGGTTTGAGAATCGATATTATAGTGTAAAGATCTAGTATCGGCGGTATCGATATTTCAGTATCAATCTGCAAATCACTATCTGTTGGTGGGTCAGCATTGTCACGGACAGGTAAGAGGAGGGCGGATCGATCCATAAGTCAGTGGTCTCGATAGCAAAGGTAGTATCAGTATATGATCAATATGAGAGTGATTGGACTCCTACAACACTACGGCCGAGCACCGCCCCGCCCCTTTTTTAGTTTTGGGATATTTCTTTTCAATAAATATTTTTTGCATTAATAGCACATATTTTGACGTTGACAATGAAGTAAACCACGTGAAAATTGGTTGGTAAATGAGCAACATGGTCAATATTTTTATTTTCTCAAAATCATATTTTTGTGTTTTTTGTTAATATTAACAAACTCGGGGAATAATTCCCTAGACACAAGAGGAGTTTGAGGGCAAACCGCGTTGAAATGAGTAGTAGATAGTAGTTTTTGATTCATTTATTTTTTGCTATTGTGTAAGTAAGTACCGTATTTTCCGCACTATAAGGCGCACCTAAAAACCTCCAATTTCCTCAAAACTGACAGTGCGCCTTATAATCCGGTGCGCCTTATATATGGACCAATATTGAGCCACAACAGGTCTCGCAACTACGGTAACTACGCCGACTTCATTTTCTTTCTTTCTTTCTTTAGTTTATTTCGAACATGAACACACTTACAGTATAATACATCACAATTTCATATAATTTCATTTTACATCATGCCCGAAAAGGAGTAGGAAGAAGCAAAGCTTATTTAATACGACCCCTTTCCCTCTTCAGAGCGTTTACAAATATATAGAATCATTTACTGACCTTTTTATATAATAAAATAACATCTATGAATTAGTATACACAACAGTTTTGTAATATTTAATTAATTAATTCAGTCATTATTAACATACTGAGATGAAGAATATCTTATTTCCAATAAGGTTGGAAATATTTCTCATAATTCTTCTTCTTTGTACTTTGTAAGCACTATTATTTTGAACAACCTCTTGAACTGGATCATATAAGTACAATTTTTAACTTCTTTATTTAATCCATTCCATAATTTAATTCCACATACTGATATGCTAAAAGTTCTAAGTGTTGTACGTGCATATAAATGTTTTAAATAGTTTTTTCCTCTAAGGTTATATTTCTCCTCTTTAGTTGAGAAGAATTGTTGTACATTCTTTGGTAGCAGGTTATAGTTTGCTTTGTACATCATTTTAGCTGTTTGCAATTTTACCAAATCACCGAACTTTAATATTTTTGACTCAATAAATAAAGGGTTTGTATGTTCTCTATATCCAACATTATGTATTATTCTAACTGATCTTTTTTGTAACACGATTAGCGAATGTAGCGCACATTTGTAGTTATTTCCCCATATTTCTGCACAATAATTCAGATATGGTAATACTAGCAAGCAGTAGAGAATATGAAGTGATTTTTGGCTCAGGACGTATTTTGCTTTATTCATTATTGAAATGTTTTTTGTATATGAGATTTCCAGTTCATTTGATCATCTATTAATACTCCCAAAAATCTGGTTTCTTTTACCCTTTCAATGTCTACTCCGTCTATTTGTATTCGTGTATGATGCTCTTTTCTATTGTTACCAAATAGCATTATTTTAGTTTTACTGAGATTCAAAGATAGTCTGTTTTTGTCAAACCATCTTTTTAATTTGTTCATTTCTTCTGTTATTATTTGTATTATCTTCTGTGTGTTCTCTCCTGAACAGAAAGCAGTTGTGTCGTCTGCAAATAAAACTAACTTTAAGTCCTTTGTAACTTTACAAATGTTGTTTATATAAAGATTAAACAATCTTGGTCCCAGTATTGATCCCTGGGGTACACCACAGGATATATCTAGCCGTGTTGACATATTTTCACCCATCTTCACATATTGCTTCCTGTTGGTTAAATAGCTTCTTACCCAGTTCAAAACCAAACCTCTGATGCCATATCGTTCTAATTTTCGTATTAAAATATCATGATTAATTGTGTCAAATGCTTTTGTTAAGTCCATGAATACTACGGCCGCACATTCTTTACCATCTATGGCATTGGTAATTTCCTCTGTTATTTTGGTTAATGCTATTGATGTTGAGATATTTGCTCGGAATCCATTTTGGTTCTCCACGAGCGTCCCACTTTTGTTAATAAATAAATCTAATCGACTATTGAATAATTTTTCCATGATTTTGGAGAATTGTGGAAGTAATGAAACTGGTCTGTAGTTAGTAAACTGGTGTACGTCTCCATTTTTATAAATTGGTATGACTTTTGCAATTTTCATTATGTCAGGGAATTTGCCGGTTAAAAATGATGCGTTGGTGATATATGTCAGAGGTTCTGAAATGTCTTCTATAACCTTTTTTATCGTTACCATATCTATTCCATGACAGTCGGCTGAGGTCTTGGATTTCCAATTTTTTTTTATGTTTCCCCCTTCTACGGCTGCTTACCGTAGAAGAAAAAGCGCTTCTTCTTCTACGGGGGAAAATGAAGTCAGCGGCTGCTTACCGTAGAAGAAGAACTTCTTCTTCTACGGGGGAAAATGAAGTCCCGTAGTTGCGAGACCTAAACTTTATGTAAAGACCCAAAAATGGCTCCTATTAAGAGACACGCTTATGACGCAGAGTTTAAACTCAAGGCGATCAGTTACGCAGTAGAACACGGGAATAGAGCAGCAGCGAGAGAATTTAACATTAACGAATCAATGGTGCGGAAGTGGAGGAAGCAACATGATGACCTGCGCCAAGTAAAGAAGACTAAACAGAGTTTCCGAGGGAACAAAGCGAGATGGCTACAGTTGGAGGACAAACTCGAACAGTGGGTTGTTGAACAGAGAGCAGCAAGTAGAAGTGTCAGTACAATCACTATTTGTTTTGTTGACATTCCCTTTAGCGCAGCTCCATCTAATGGATCAGGGGCGCCGAAAAGGGGGGGTAAAGGAGACGGATTCTAGGGGCCCATGATGGAGGGGGGCCCAGAGAGGCCCCTAATGATGATGAAATTATAATACAGAAAAAATGGATGAATGGATGCATGACGTAACCCCAGCCTCTACTGTAGCGTCTATTCTATGCGCCTTATAATGCGGTGCGCCTTATGATCAAAGTTTTAAAATAGGCCATTCATTGAAGGTGTGCCTTATAGTGCGGAAAATACGGTAAGTAAGTACATTTTATTTATAAAGCGCTTTTCACAGATAAAATCACAAAGCACTGTACAAAACATAGGTGAAGTAAGACAACAATTTGATTAAAACAACAGAGGCAACATCATAAAAAGGATACAACGTGGATTAAAAATGATAGTTAAAAGATGCATTAACTAAAAGCTTTACTAAAAAGAGAGGTTTTCAAATGTTTCTTAAAAGTTTCAACACAGTCAAGATCACGGAGGGACTGGTGCAAGTTCTTCCAGAGTCTGAGAGCTATAACCTGTATTATTGATTATTATTACTGATATTGTTTTTCTCAAACAGGTGTATGTGATAAAAGAGAATAGGGGACTACTTTAAAATATTGTGTTGATATTGTTAAACTGTCAATAGCACTCACCATAAATAAATAGAAACATTTACAGTTAATACATGTGGGCGGTACTGATATCAGCCGATCTCACACATGGATGATCAAAATCAGAAGCATAAAACCCTGATTGGAACATCTGTAATTTTAGATTATTGCATCATTCAAGAAGTAATTACTTTATATGTCAGGAAAAATGCAATTTTGTTAATGTTGAGTGGGTAAAACCTGATCTGGACTTGCACCTTAATTTAATATAATAATTTTAGACCCTTTGATACCCATTGTTTAGTGATCATTGGCTAAGTAGTTCTTTTGTCTAATCCTGCTCACTAAAGCAAAACCGTCTTTCTGTGAAAAAAGGTGTGCATTTGGGATATTCCTGAACTAAATGGCATTAAAATGATCATCATTGATAAAATACAGACAGCAACATAGTTACCGCAGGCAGAACTTGCACAGCACAATCATTTATTTAAACAGACTGTAGGCTGATAGTGGCATGAACAACAAGTTATGTTGCTCTGTATGAGTGACAGGAAAAAATATACATGACGTACTTGTTTACGTGCATATTTTGTGGCTATATGGCCTCTATTATTGTTGACAGGCAGTGAACTAGACAGCTGACAATGTGGTCATGCTGGCATTGAACTGGTACTTCTTGTTAGTCGCCTTCGGTCATAAAATGTCGGATCACATTTAAAACGGTCCGACGGTTGCCCAGATTGATTTTCATCCTTTAGAACAAATGTCTTCTGGTATAAAAAAATATAGAAAAAAAAGTCTCTCTATCTTCTCGTTTTGTAGAAACATGAGCTTTCCAACCTCTAGGGCGGGGAGAATAGAAATGTGAAGAGGGCTAAGTGGTGCCACGACGAGAATCAATAAAATCAATGGAACCACCAACTGGGATCAGGGATAGTTTGGGGATACTTAGGTCATCCGCTCTGCAAGCCTTCCTTTCTCAGGAGATATTTACATCTCAGATGCATTTCTTTATTGTCCTGTTTGCCAAGACGTTATTAGGAATGATACCAGGACCCCAACCCCAAGCTGACACATTAACTTAAAAAAATGGTGTTTGGTGCATGCTCAGCAGTGTATGTCAGGAAAAAGGATGCTGACTGGTCAGCTATGGTCCTGTCTGCTGCAGTGTTGCGCCCTCTATGGGTATTGTGAGCACTGCAAGTCCACTGATATGTTTTTGTGCAGCTTACTCACTGCAGCAAGCGACCAGCCCATTTTTTGGAGCCGCAACGTATTTGCATTTACAATTAAACCAGTGTTTAATAAGATGGACGACAAATACATTCAGCCATTGCAACCATACTAATGCACAGTTTTGATTGACACTGCCAGAACACTATTGATTTAACAGTGTGTTTATTAGTGTGGTTTGCAGGGAGGTAGCACTGCACTTAATCAGCTCACATTACTGACAACGATATATGCGCTGAAGTTTAAAGCACACATTATGACAGGAATAGTCAAAAATGCATCAAATGCTGTTTTTCCCACAATACAAAAAACAGACAGATTGCAACATAAAAACTCTGAAAGCTGCATTCCCGAAAAGCACGAGAGATATAACAACTAATAAGCACACAAAAGGCCCATCAACTACCCACATTTCACGTTTCAATCAGGTTTAATTCAGTCTCTCCCACATATTTAAAAAAAGCACCCAACAGTTCTTGGAATTTTGCAGAACAGCCATTCAATGTCAGCCTAATCTTCTCCAGTTTGAAAAAAAAAAAAAAACATCTTTCATCCGCCTTTTTCTCTTTAAACTGTGCCACCTTTGTAAGGAACATCCATTTGTGTGACTAGCAGCAGAGCTGAGTATGTGGGTTGTGCCCGTGAAAAATTTGCCAAATCTTATTATATTGTTGACTCTTGTTTGGTGTTAGGTTGATAGGACGATTAAAGTTTAAAAAATAAGACCATTTGGAAATGTAACAATTTATTCATATAACAAAATGGCACCTCAGTATAGGTTTGCGAGATATACGATACAAATGATATACATTTGGCCGACAATAGAGCTTTAAATGCTATTGTTATATCGTGATAATGCATGTTGACGACAAATTCTAGCTGTGAACCGCAAATTTGACAGCAACAAGCGAACAAAGGCGTCCTCTATGCAGTGTAACAGCTAACGCATCTCCAAAATGCGGCTTCAAAACCACTCCTCGCCACCATGGCAGAAAGAAACTGTTTCTAACGAGTATCATTATCATCATCACTGGAGGACTAGAAGACAAGGAATAGCTAATCATGCTACACTAAGCACCGTAGAAGAATGCAAAAAGGCTAACAGCTAGGCTAGACATCTTGGATGTAAACGGGTGGGCGGATTAATACAAATATCGACAGTTATGATACCAAAGTGCATTACAAATAGGGATGGCTACCGAATCCAGTACTTTCTCGGCATCAACCGAATCCCGCCAGTCCTACCAGGCACCGGTTCATGTAAAATCTAACAGTGCCATGTTAGGTTACCTAGGTTGTGCGAGACGTCACGCTTGGCAATCACTCCAGAAGCACTGACAGCGGACTCAGTCAAACTACCACTAGGTAATGTTGGAATTTTCGATGCCAATAAAGTAATTGACTCAAAACACACTCCAAACGTGAGTAAAGTAAGGCTCCACTTTTCCAAAAATGCAATAGCTTGATGCTAATACACATTGGTTTTGCTTTTGACATGCTACTGATTAGCATTAGCGATTTTACATGGCTATTTCAACACCTCCAAATTTGTTAACGAAAACTACAACTAAGATGCGCGTTACTATCAAACAGCAGGTGCGTAATAAGTACAGCAGTGGAAGAATGGCCGTGCGCGACCCGAGGGTCCCTGGTTCAATCCCCACCTAGTACCAACCTCGTCATGTCCGTTGTGTCCTGAGCAAGACACTTCACCCTTGCTCCTGATGGGTGCTGGTTAGCGCCTTGCATGGCAGCTCCCTCCATCAGTGTGTGAATGTGTGTGTGAATGGGTAAATGTGGAAGTAGTGTCAAAGCGCTTTGAGTACCTTGAAGGTAGAAAAGCGCTATACAAGTACAACCCATTTATCATTTATTTAACACAGTATTAGCACTTTTTAGGGCGCAACAAACAAAAACAAAAAATACACATAAACTATACACTACTGCCATCTAACATATTTTACTTGCAACTGTAACTGCAATTTAATGTCATACTTGCAAATGATAATATGATGATAATACAACAAGATATAACAGCTGGACAGCAGTTATCATAATCAGCTCATTTTTATATGTTGCAATAAAAAATTGCTCTTATTATACAAAATAATTAATATTCATTAACACACAAAAAAGTACTGAAAATTGGTACCGTTGAGTACCGGTATCAATTCAAATGTGAACGCTACCCATCCCTAATTACAAACTCACGAAATAAGAGCCAACAGTAGTTTTTCTTTTGTTTAGTCATATTGCACCATTGACTTATAAATGTTGTTTGTAACTAAAGGGCATAATGTAATTTTCTAAATATTCATTTATATTGTTGCAAAATCTCATCTCGATATCTTTCTGCATTGAGATTGTCTCAAATAATGAATCAGATTTCTCCCCACACCACTCCATACCTTGACCAAAATGTCTTGCTGTATCAATGCAGTAATCAACATAGCATCCGCGTCATCTCCACACTTTGATTCTACAATCCAATGGCCGTATGTGCAACTAACGTGCTGAACATAACACCTGATTAGCAGCACCTGGGGGTATCAGAAGCTTGAAACGAGAGTCAATTACAACAGCAATATAAACTGTTGGGCAATGGCAAAGAACATTTGCCATATTTTTCCTGGGCACAACCCACATACTGGTGTCACACATACAGTGTACATGTTCCTTACAAATGTGGCAACATTTAAAAGGGTAAGAAACAGTGAAGGATTTATTGCAAAAAGCCTTGTTACAACAAAAATATAATCCACCAAACTACTTGTTGTGCTATTTATTAATGCATGCTTTATTGTTGGCTTTTTTTCCATCCAAGCATTAGCCAAGCAATGCTGTGGAGAGTCATGGCTCACTATGGCATTCCCCCAAAGTTGATTAACCTTATTACGAACACCTACTGAGGGATGCAGTGTTGTGTCCTCCATGAAGGCTGCCTGTCAGAGCCCTTTGAGATCCTGACTGGGGTGCGGCAGGGATGCATGCTCTTGCCCTTCCTGTTCATCCTCTGTATAGACTGGACCATGACACAAACAACAAGCAATAACCAAACCGGCGTACGGTGGAGCCTGACCTGGATTTTGCTGATGATTTAGCACTCCTAGCACACACACACCAACATATGCAGTAGAAATCATGCAAACTGGAAACAACAGCTGCTTCGCTTGGACTCAAAATCAACACATCAAAAGCTAAGTTAATGCGTATCAACAACAAGAACAACTCCCCAATAAACACGGATCATAACCAGTTAGAAGAGGTTGCCACCTTTACATACCTAGGAAGCATTATTGCTGTGGACGGAGGAACGGAGGGGATGTCAGTGCCAGGATTGGAAAAGCAAGGACCACATTCATTATCTTAAATAAAATCTTGAAAGCAAAAAACATATCACTCAAGACCAAACAGCAAATCTTCAACTCAAAGGGCAAATCCACCTTACTCTACAGTTCAGGGACCTAGAAGATCACTACCAACATACTCAACAAGATATTCTTCAACCGCTGCCTCCGTCACCTCCTAGGTATCTACTGGCCTAACACCATCTCCAATGCCAACCTGTGGTACCTCACTAGACAAGACACAATAGAAACACAAATCAGGAGGAGGAAATGGAACTGGATTGGTCACACACTGCGTAGACACAATAGATCAATCACGAAACATGCTTTAACATGGAACCCGCAAGGCAAGAGGAAGAGAGGAAGGCCTTAGAACCACCTGGAGAAGAACCACAGAGCAGGAGATGAAGGCGCAAGGGCTGTCATGGCAACAACTGGAGCGGAGGGCACAAAACCGAAGGGGATGGAGGAGTTTCATCATTGGCCTATGTTTCTTAGGGAATTTAAAGGCCTAAGCCAGTGGTTCTTAACCTTGTTAGAGGTACCGAACCCCACCAGTTTCATATGCGCATTCACCGAACCCTTCTTTAGTGGAAAAATAAAATGTTGTTTTCTTTCAAATTCAAGACAAAGTTATATGTTTTTGGTAACAATTTAGTATGGGGAACATATTCTAAGTAACAAAGACTTAATTTAGAGTTATTTGGTTAGGGTTAGGGTTAGAGGGTTAGGGCCAGGGTTAGAGGTTTAGGGTTATAATAAGGCCATGCCGAATAAGGTATTTATAAGTACTTAATAATGACTAGTTAAGAGCCAATATGTTACTAATTTGCATGTTAATAAGCAACTAATTAATGGTGAATATGTTCCCCATACTAAAGTGTTACCATGTTTTTTTACTGGTGCACAAAATGAAGCGTGCATGAACATCACCTTGTTCAAAGAACAAAACCAACACAGTGCATAAACTCACAACAAATTACACACCTGCAAACCAGTGTGACTTCTGCTGTTGCTGTATCCGTAATACGCCGATAGGGAGAAGTTTTTATTTACACGATGAGTCGGGTGTGTCTCGACCTCCGCCGAACCCCTGAGCCCGACTCACCGAACCCCTAGGGTTCCATCGAACCCAGGTTAAGAACCACTGGCCTAAGCATTAGCCAAGCAAGGTTCACAAAGTCATGCTGAAATGATTTTGTTGCGAAAGCACTTGAAAACCCAGACCTCAACCCCATCAAACATCATTGGGATGAACTAGAATAGTGACACTTTCCAACATCCCTGGTGTTGAAAACAATTCTCTCTTCCTCGAATAATGAAAGCTGCAATGAGGAGACAAATTTCCTGTTCTCTCCTTCAGCTGTAAGACCAGCTGTCGTGATACTTTTGCCCATACAGAGTTTGATTTATACGAGTCACTTCGGAACTAGACAGCAGACTTCATCGGAATTTCCTCTTGGTTTGTGTTATCCTCCGGATAGAGGGGGGAGAATCATTTATGGTTTGTTCTTTGGCCCATATTCCACCTCAGCACAGAATTTGGAGTCCATGTCTCGATTAAGTATAAGGCGGTTTAGCCAAAAAATAGCATTAAAAGAAAGATTGATTGTTGATATGGAATTTATCTTTGATTGTGTTTATTCTGTTGGGCTTAATGTCTTGGGGTATGCCGCAGATATGACTAGGCCTGGGCCGATAAAAAAACATTCTGGACAATATATTGAGCTACAAATTTTTGCCGATAAACGATATTATTGCCAACATCATTTCAAGACCAAATTAACCACTGATGAAATAATAATACATAATAATAATGCAAATATCAATCAATCAATCATCAATCCAAGTTTATTTATATAGCCCTTAATCACAAGTGTCTCAAAGGGCTGCAGAAGCCACAACGACATCCTCGGCTCAGATCTTCAAATGCAATACACTTGTATTTATTGTATATTTTAACATTGTAATTGGAATGTAAACTATTAAATAGCCAATTTAAATGAAAAAAAAACAAGAAACAAATAGTAAAAATAAAATAAGATATACTCCAGCACCTCCACAACCCCAAGAGGGACAAGCGGTAGAAAATGGATAGATGGTTAGCAAAATGTTGCACTTGAATAAAAATTACAACAAAAATAAATAACATATTTTCTGTCTCTGTTAAGGATGGTGTAGGAGACTCTCAAATATACACAACCAAAACATTAAATAAAATGGCTAAAAGAGTTATTTTGACCAAAATGATCATGGTTATCATCATTGTCGCGCGGTATTGTTGAATGTGCTCAAATTTTTATTTTTTATTTTTTTTAAACAACTAAAATGAATAGCCACACAAGAAACTTTCTTAGCAGATGAAACATTAAATATTGTTCTGGCTTCTGTTGCGTCCAACCAGTCTTCCTCTTAGGGAAAACACACTGGTCAAGCCCAAGTTCTTTCGGATGACATATACCGGTATGTTGAGTAAGAAGGACCACCGAGACAGAACAGCAATATTACCAAGTTTTACTACAGCTTTAGGAGACCAGCCCTTGCAATGCTATAATAGCAGCATCAAGAAGCAGTGTAAAAATCAAACAAAAAGACTCAGCTTATTTAGTGCGAAAACAGCCCCTCCCGCCTAGAAAGAAATACAGCTTTTGTTCTAAACAGATAAGGCTTTCTCCACAGAAAGGAAGTACATTATACTCCCAGTAGACATTCCAGCGCCTTCAATGTGAAACACAGAGTTTACTAACGAACATAAGGAAAAAACACAAAGTGTACACATGGAAAAATATTAGTTACTTTAATCATGACTATGGATAAAGAAAGAACACTTAAAAATCTATGCATTCTCCACACTCCATAAGAGCCATACTATTTTTTTTGTGTGTTTAAATATGTTCATCTTGCTCCTTATTAATTTATAAACGTTTTAGAATTTTTTTTTGTATAAATGCAAATCATGTGATCAGTTCCGTTTACTTCTGGTTTATGTGACATCACGCGCGCTCATTTCCTGTTGAACGGACGTCCGTCTATTTCAACTTGACATTGTGGAGTTTTTATTGATCACTTTACAGTATGTAAAGACAGCATAGTCTTTATGTCCAATGTGAATACTGTGTCTTAGTTGTTTACAGTAATGTGTTTGTACAAGTTAAGAATGGAGTACGACGTTTCTGAATGGGAAAATACGTCAATGTCGATTGTTTTCATGTTAGAATTAAAGCTGTCAATGTCGCTTGTTTTCATGTTAGAATTTAAGCTCGCTAGCAAGCTAACGCTAGTCCTATTCAAAGTGTGGTTATCACTAGCATTTTTTCCAATGATTTTTATTTAATACGGTAATGCTAACTGTCGGGAGTTTTAAAGCGGTTATCATTATCGCCGCTTAGTACGCAGCTACATGCAAAAGAGTGACCGCTCTTGTAACCCAAAATTGCATACATACTGTATGGCAATTATCAAACCTTGAAAAAGATACCAACCTATTTATCGTTTAATTGACATATCGAATATCTTCCAATGCTTAGATATAACATATTTGGCTTAAAGCAAAATAGAATAAAATATTGTCCAAAATGTAAAGATTTCCCCTGCCTAGCAACAAGGATATCAATACTGTGCTGGCAGCAGGTGAGATTTGGAAGACTCATTATCACATCTGTACTTTCACTTCGGAGACAAATAAGGCTACTTCTTTTGCACGACATGTGTTTGATTGCACACCCCTGCACCGAGAAGATGCCCGCATGATCTGTTTGCTCTCTTTGTTTTTACAGAGCCAGATCTCTTCTGCTGTCCTCTGATGTGCGTGCCGAAAGTCATGAATAGAGCTTTTTGTGTGTGGGTGTGCACACACCCGGTCCTCATGACTTGGGACCTCAATGTGTCCAGTGACTGAAGAGGATGTGATATTATGATTAGAGGATGGAAAACAGTTTTCAAAATGTGGAAAATTATTCTCCTCGCCCACGCGCTAAATGGTTAATTATGCACCATTGCATCGCTCACACTGGGGCAGTGCTCCTTAAAGGTACTTGTTTTATACCATTGGCACCAGTGTTGGGACTAACGCGTTACTTTGTAACTGTAACGCCGTTATTTTCGGCTGTAACTAGTAGTCTAGCGCGTTATTTTTTTATATTTAGTAACTCAGTTACCGTTACTACATGACGCGTTACTGCGTTATTTTACGTTATTTTTTTATGTAGTATCGGCTAGAAACTGAGAAGATCTGAGTGTGTTTTACTGGAGAGCTGCAGAAGAGGCGCGGGAGAAGAGGCGCGCTGTGTATGTGTGTGTGTGTGTGGGGGGGCGTGTCTGTGTTTACTAACAAGACATCAGTTTCTTAACATGGAGATATTCTCACTACTTTTCTTTTGTCGAGCACAAAGAAAATAACATTTTTATTTCAATGTAAGTTGTGTCTTGGATCAACGATCCCATCTACTGCCCAAAACAGCAATTCAAATCTGCTGAAACAGCTACAAAAGCAACATGCTTCGACGAATCTAGTAAAGAGAGACACACTTCACCTCAAACACCATTTAAGCAACAGCGGCTGGATTTTAACAGAGGGACTGCTAGCCAGGACAACATTGATAGAGCCATTGCAGCGTATGTGCTAGAAGACATGCAGGCTATTTCTACAGTGGAGTCTAGGGATGTCGATATTTGCCAAAAAATGCGTATCGACAAGGCATGGGAAAATGCTGATCCAGATCCAGTTAAAAAAAACAACTCCGGTCCGTGTTTTTCAACGCACCGATTTAAATAATACATTCCACTTTTCTGCTGCTCCCTAATTTCCGTTCCGCATTTTCCAGCACACCTTCAACACATCCACAGGTCTGTGGATTCTCACACAGTTGCTTTTAGCTGCTGGCATTACACAACAGGCTCTTCTCACTCTTTCCTGTCTGTCCCTCTCACAGACAGACAAGCGCACCTTCTTACACACGTCACATACTGTCACGTCATACGTCACATACTGTCACGTCATACGTCACATACGTATACGCCCTCCCTGAGCAGAGAGGTAGCAGCATGGCTAACGTTAGCTGTGATGCTAGCGCAGCCGCTAAGGTGCGCGCCTGTGCAATTGCGTACTGCTCAAGCGTCCTCTGCGCACGGCAAATCTATGCCACGCACAAAATCAAATAAAAAAATAAGCGCATAACAATTTTCGACACACGGTCACGACAGAGAAAACGGTTTTCGTCATCATTGTTCAAATATTGTAACGTCTGTCGTGACGCTTATCTCCGTTCGGTGCCACACGTCCACACCATCTAAATGCCGAGGCAAACATTTCCAGATCAACACCGTATGAAAAAATAGTGATTTTTTTTAGTTGTGATTTCCTTCTCTGCATGAAAGTTTAAAAGTAGCATATATTAATGCAGTATGAAGAAGAATGTTTTAATGTAGACACATAGAATCATCATACTGCTGTGATTATATGCATCAAGTGTTCATTCAAGGCTAAGGCAAAATATCGAGATATATAGTGTGTATCGCGATATGGCCTTAAAATATCGCAATATTAAAAAAAAGACCATATCGCCCAGCCCTAGTTCAATGATGCCATTTCTGTTTGTCATGTATAATTTTGTCTATTTTGTGTTTATCCTGTCATGACTTGGACTGTGGAGTTTTTGTTTTCCCAAGATGCAAAAGGATTTGGATCGGACATGGCTTGAAGGTACCGGTAAATACATTTTTAATTATAACACTCAAAAGAACAAAAGGCGCGCTCAAGGCGGATGTACAAACTTGACTAATGAAAACAAAAGACTTGCACGGGGGCAAAAAAACTATGAACAATAAAAAACACTAACTGTGGCAATAATAAACAAACTTACTTGGCATGGACATGAAGTGCGCAGACGTGGACAGGGGGCATAAATGCGAGGATAGCAGGGTGAGAAAGGCTATGACTCCAGGACGAACAACAGAAAATGAAAAACTTAAATAACACAGACATGATTAACAACAGGTGCGTGACTCAAAACAGGTGCGTGACATGACAGGTGAAACTAATGGGTAACTATGGTGACAAGTGACAAGGGAGTGAAAAAGCCAGAAACTAAACAAAACATGACTAAGACAAAACATGATTACACAGACATGACATATCCTTGAATAAACAGGTCAGTTTCTTGTTACCAACCATTGTGTATTATTCAAACTCACCTAATTCAGCTGGCTAGTTGTTATCAAGAGTACTAAAACCCTTTTCAACATGATTCTGACAACTAATTAGGCTAAATAACTTTAAACTTTAATACATGCTCGGATAGGCCAGTATCGGTCAGTATCAGTATCGGATCGAAAGTGCAAAAACAATATCGGTATCGGATCGGAAGTGCAAAAACCTGGATCGGGACATCCCTAGTGGAGTCACCCGCTTTCAGGCAGCTAATTAGCATGATATCGGGCATCAAACAGCAAATGGCACGGAAAACATTTTCCACGTACCTTGACACAGTGGACAGAGTACCTGGAGTGGAGAACATGCAAACTCCACACAGAAAGACCCCGAGCCCGGGGATCGAACCCAGAACCTTTTTATTGTGAGGCACACAAACTAACCCGTGTTTCACCGTGCTGCCCTCGATTGGATCTTTTTAACTGTGACTTTAGTCTGAACAGAAATGCGACCTAATTGCAAATTTTACGTCATCTCTGTCATTCGTGTGCGGAGGAAAATGCGCAGGACGTCAGTGGAAGTGGATACGTCATCACAACATCTGTTTTCGGTGAGAGAAGTATTTTTTCGGCGGTCGATTTTTTGGTGCATCACGAGTCAATAGTGCGCAAATAATTGGCTATGTGTAATATATGAAGACACATATATTATATACAGTACAGGCCAAAAGTTTGGACACACCTTCTCTTCATTCAATGTGTTTTCTTTATTTTCATGACTATTTACATTGTAGATTGTAAATAGTCGTTCAACACTTGTTGAACGACTGAAGCTCTACATAAAATAAGAATGGGAAAGAATTCCACTTTCAAAGCTTCAACAATTAGTTTCCTCAGTTCCCAATCGTTTATTGAGTGTTGTTAAAAGAAAAGGTGATGTAACACAGTGGTGAACATGCCCTTTCCCAACGACTTTGGCACGTGTTGCAGCCATGAAATTCTAAGTTAATTATTATTTGCAAAAAAAAATAGAGTTTATGAGTTTGAACATCAAATATCTTGTCTTTGTAGTGCATTCAATTGAATATGGGTTGAAAAGGATTTGCAAATCATTGTATTCCATTTATATTTACATCTCACACAATTTCCCAACTCATATGGCAACAGGGTTTGTAAGTACATTTTAAAAAACAGCAAAGTGCTCCAGTCATACGGAGGATTTTCTTCTTTTTTTTTTCATTTTTGCCATAGGTTCTTATACTTCAGTCATATATTTAAACTCCCTGATCTTTTTTCCAATACATCCTTAGGACAGCAGATAGACTGAGGATCCCTGACTAGTGATTTTTTTCACAGTGCATCTATTAAAACAGGCAGCTCCTGTCATATAAATTATTTCTGACTAGTGTTTTTGCAGTAGGTCCTTAAAAACAGCACATGGCTCCTAGATATTTTTGACTACAGTGTGAACCTATTGCTTCTGTTTTAATGTAGGACTTTATTTATGAGTATATCAGCCATTTAGTGAGTTGAAATATGAAAATATGGCCAAGCCTTGCATTAGACGTAGCCGGGACGGATTCTAGCAAATCCACGCGGACTGGATGTCGGCCTAGAGCTAGTGGGCAGCCTTGGACTGAATTGGCTCTCTTGGTTGCTTTGTTGGGCCTGTTCCAGTCTCTGACTGTACTGCTCCTCACCCCACCAGACGATGACGTGGAGCACTGCAGAGGCAACTGCGGTGTATGTGGGTGTTGAAATGGTGTTTTTGCTCTGTTTTGTTGTTCGTCTATGCATGGTGCAATCGAAAAGCGCAATAAGTATTATTTATTGCTATTTTGGTTTTTTTTTCCGTTGTGTTTTACTTTGGTAGTTACATGTATAAAAAGCGTCTCTAAAGTAGCGGTTGGGTTTCAAAAGATCACCAAAGCAATACCGCTATCCTTAAAATCTATGGTGACTCAGGATGTTTTATATTCAAATACTACCCCTTGTCTGAGAAACCTTAATATTGAAGATGTTCATTTCTGTGAGGAAAAATGTTCCAACAAATATATGAGGGCAGTTTTAGTGAAAAAATATTTTCCGGGCACAGTTCATAGACAATATATACTGAAGGAGTTTACAAAAGTTGAGCTAAGGAAAATAAGGACAAGATATATTACATACCCAATTCTTCCCAAAATTAAAGAAATACAATTTCAAATTATTAATGGAATACACTCTTCAAAGGATTTTTTGAAACTTAATTTTAACATGGAGGTTGATGGCTGTTATATATGTGGAGCTGTAGAGGATGTCAATCATCTGTTTGTGGAATGTGAGACTGTACATGTGTTTTGGTAGGAGATCAGAGATTGGCTGAGAAACAAGGGTGTGGAGATGTCCCCATTCTCTATAGAAGAGATAAAATTTGGTATTTTTATAAACGACTTTAACATAGAAATGTTTGTCAACATTATTATGCTCCAGGCAAAATGTTTTCTACATAAGTGTCAATTTATTAAAGTAAGGCCTACATTTTCTAAATGGCTTCTAATTGCTCAGTGGCCTTGTGGTTAGAGTGTCCGTCCTGAGATCGGTAGGTCGTGAGTTCAAACCCCGGCTGAGTCATACCAAAGACTATAAAAATGGGACCCAGCACCAAGGGTTGGAATTTGGGGTTGAATCACCAAAAATGATGCCCGAGCGTGGCCACCGCTGCTGCTCACTGCTCCCCTCAACTCCCAGTGGGTGAGGGTGATGGGTCAAATGCAGAGGATAATCTCACCACACCTAGTGTGTGTGTGACAATCATTGGTACTTTAAACTTTAATCAATCAAATCTTGGAGGATGATTAAAAGTACAAAAGCCCTTAAATTGATATCTTTGTTAAAAATATTTAAAGTGATTTGGGGATAGGTTGATTGGCAACACTAAATTGGCCCTAGTGTGTGAATGTAAGTGGTAATGTTGTCTATCTGTGTTGGCCCTATGATGAGATGGTGTCTTGTCCAGGGTGTAGCCCGCCTTCCGCCAATGTTAAAGTTAAAGTTAAAGTACCAATGATTGTCACACACACACTAGGTGTGGCGAGATTATTCTCTGCATTTGACCCATCACCCTTGATCACCCCCTGGGAGGTGAGGGGAGGTGAGGGGAGCAGTGGGCAGCAGCGGTGGCCGCGCCCGGGAATCATTTTGGTGATTTAACCCCCAATTCCAACCCTTGATGCTGAGTGCCAAGCAGGGAGGTAATGGGTCCCATTTTTATAGTCTTTGGTATGACTCGGCCGGGGTTTGAACTCACAACCTACCGATCTGTGCAGCTGAGATAGGCTCGAGCACCCCCCGCGACCCCGAAAAGGACAAGCAGTAGAAAATGGATGGATGGATGGATATTTTGTACTTTTTAGTCTTTTGTTTAAAAAAAAACATTTGTTATTATTATTATTTATTAATATTTAATATTCTATCTGTATTTGCTTTTGTTTTCTTTCCTTGACGTGTTTTTCTGATGTCGGGATTTGCTCAACCTGATGTGTGGATTGTTGGTTATGTTGAAAGTGCCTTGACTTTTGTATTCAATAAATAAATAAAAAAGAAGAAAAAAAGTGGCGGTTGGTTGCATCATCTCTGTGCTAGTTTAATGTCTCTTATGTCTTTGTGTTCTTTGATGTTTCCCTCTTGTTTTCCCCTTTTTTGTTGACTTTTCCCTACGGTGGGATGAATAAAGTGTCTATCCTAGTGAATAAGTGGGAACAGTGAGGATAAAAAAAGAGGCCTTTCTGAAAATGATTTGGTACTATTATTTTCTGTCATGGAAAGTGTTAGTGCACAAGGAGAGGCCTAAACTCCCTTTGACAGTTCAGCTGCTGTTCGCTAACATCCACAGGGGGCGTGTCGTCTGTGACGTCACTGGTGCTTATATAGGCTGCAGCTGTGGTGGCGGGACCGCGCTGATGAGGCAGGCAGAGGACCGGCGGCGCGCGCTCCCCGAACAAAGAAGCACGCTTGGCATCAGAGCATCCCACCCTTTCACGCCCAGAACCTCTCCAGAACCGGTCCAAAACCTCTAACCCCGCTCTCACACATAACCGGTGCGAGGCAGAACCACCATGACAAGCAACGGCGCCACCAACGGAACCAGCGACATGCTGCAGATCCAGTTCGGCCTCATCAACTGCGGGAACAAATACCTCACGGCCGAGATGTTCGGCTTCAAAATCAACGCCTCGGCCACCAGCATGAAGAAAAAGCAGATCTGGACGCTGGAGCAGAGCGGCGACGACTCCAGCGGCAACGTGTTCGTCCTCAAGTCACATCTGGGCCGCTACATCGCCACCGACAAGGACGGCAACGTGACCGGGGACAGCGAGACTCCGGGCCCGGAGTGCCGCTTCGTCATCACGGCGCACGACGACGGCCGCTGGTCCCTGCAGTCCGAACCCTTCGGGCGCTACCTGGGCGGCACCGAGGACCGGATCATTTGCTTCGCCCAGACGGCGTCCGTGGCGGAGAAATGGAGCGTGCACATCGCCATGCACCCGCAGGTCAACATCTTCAGCCTAACGCGCAAGCGCTACGCGCACCTAAGCTCCAAGGTGGACGAGATCGCCATCGACCGGGACGTGCCGTGGGGCGTGGACTCCATGATCACGCTGGTGTTCCGGGAGCAGCGCTACCACCTGCAGACGTCCGACAACCGCTTCCTGAGGAACGACGGCGCGCTGGTGGCCACCACGGACAAGAGCACCGGCTACACGCTGGAGTTCAGGTCCGGCAAGGTGGCGTTCAGGGACTGTGGCGGCAAGTACCTGGCGCCGTCCGGGCCCTCCGGCACCATGAAGTCCGGCAAGAGCGCCCGCGTGGGGAAGGATGAGCTCTTCCAGCTGGAGCAGAGCCACCCGCAGGTGGTCCTCACTGCTGCCAACGAGAGGAACGTCTCCACCCGGCAAGGTGGGTGCAAGAATGTGCATGAATGAGTGTGCTGGTATCTTCATGTTTTGGCATGTACTACATGCATGCACCCCTCATGCATCTTTAAGCTCATGTAAGAGTCCATGCTGTGTGCAGAGCAGGTATATGCTTCTCTAATTTCCGGGTGACTGCATTGGAAAAGATCCAACAAAGGAGTCTTGAAGCCTGCATGTGCCTTCATTCACATGTAAACCAGAGTTTTCATTACTTCAACATGAATGCCACAATGAAGGAAGGGGCCTTCTGGTCCAGGCTGAGCATGTCTTCAGGGTCCAAACAATGTCCTCCGTGGTGCATTTTTATAAACGAATACATGGAACACACCTGAGCCAGGTTAGGTAGCAACCATCAGACAAAAGCATTTTTTGCGTAATTTCCCCTTATCCTGCCCTTCCCCCATTCTCCTCCACCCATCAGGCATGTCTGCTGTGGGCCAAAGGTCATTACCAAGTGGCAATCCCTATTTAAATCAACTCCAAAACAATTAACTTTAATAGCACTATATAATCCATATTTAGTGTGTGGTCACATGACCACGGAGGATACAGCACTCCCATCGCTTGCGGTTTGGCGTCTTCACTTTCCGAAGCGGTCTCTCCGTGACACTCGGAGCCCTGTTGTTTACTCGTCAATGGTTCTTTTATTTATCCGCCCCCCCCCAACACATCAGCAGTTTCGTCAAAAGCGGTGTTGGCCATACAAAATGGAGGGCAGAAACCGGTACAACGCGAAACCGTACGCGCTCAGTTTGGAATTTTGTCTGTAATGTCAATTCAAAGAGGAAGCTCATGTTAAATAACCGAATGGCTGCGAGATCCCACAATAGTGCTTTGTGATTTGGTCACTTTGATGCTAATGAGCTGTGTTTGTCCCTGACAGTGTGGAGCTCCAAGAAGCATTACTAGGTTGTGCAATATAAACGATATAAATGTATCAAACAAAATAGCTCCTCGGTTGACACGTTCTCACTGTCCGCAAATTAAACAGCTGCAAGTCACTTCAGTCATCAATCCTAGCCTCCATGGCGCAAATGAACTAGGTTTCTTACAAGTATCATTATCACTGGAGGAGGAGGAATAGCTCAACACGCTACACTACATGCTGTAGGATGATACAATAAGCGATGCTAACCGCTAAGATAGAGCTCCTGAATGTAAACCGAGGTAGGCAGATACAGGTATGGACGGTATGGATACCAAATAAAGTATGGTATCACTAGAGAAGGAGTAGCTCAATATGCTACACTACACGATGTGTAGCATGATACAATAAGCGACGCTAACCGCTAAGCTAGAGCTCCTGAATGTAAACCGAGGTAGGCAGATACAAGGTATGGGTGGTATGTATACCAAATATAGTATGGTCGTTACTACAGTGATTAGATGGACATTTTTTATTATCCCACAATAGTTTGTCTTGTTTACAAACTCAAGAAATAAGTTCTTGGACACAGGAGCTGCCTTAAAAGGGAGTTGTTATGCAAAACCAACTTTGTTTAACTATTGGGACCTGTTTTTAGGATGTACATAAATCCTAAAAAGTTTTAATCAAACCATGGGGGCATGGTGGAGATGTTTATAAAACAATCTTGCTTTTCGTCATACTTCCTCCAAGCAATGTTTTTCCAAATTACTGCAGGCAACATATACCTTTTTTATATATGATAGTTTTACCCAAAGAGCTTTGCGCGAGTCCGCCATTGTAGTCCGACGACCCTAGTTAGTAAGATACTACTTTTTCTCTATCCTCTTGTTGTTTGGCAGACTGGCTCATACATGCACATGCATCCCCAGCTATTGCCATTCCTAATACAAAGTAGTTTATATTTCTAACTTTTATTTGTCAGTAGACTATGGAAGTGCTAAAAACTACAAAATGGCTGACAGGGAGAGGATGGAGTCGTAGTGGAGGCACGTAATAGCATACCAACATACTAAGATGGCGTCGCTGTAGTGGCTGCTGGTTGCAGGAGTTCTGTGCTCTTTTGTATCCTTGTTGTTGTTGTTTCCCTCCTGTCTTTTATTGCCTTTTAGTTCGGGACTGCGCAACAAGGTGTGGCACTTTTGTGGTTTCTGTTGTGCTTTTTTGTGAACTTGTGGATAAGCCTGAGGGGAGCCTTTTGGCCATGGCCATGTTTACACCAGAGACCCAGCTGGTGGTGGCTCACTCGGTTGCTTTGTTGGGTCTGTTCCTGTCTCTGGCCGTGCAGCCCCCAACCCCAACAGATGATGGCGTGGGGCACTGCAGAGGCCACTGCGGTGTACAGAATGTGGGTGTTGAAACAATGTTTGTTTTGTTTGTACAGAACATGGGTGTTTAAACAGTGTTTCTTTGTTTTGTCTATGCATGGTG
Source organism: Nerophis lumbriciformis (assembly GCF_033978685.3). Classification (NCBI taxonomy): domain Eukaryota; kingdom Metazoa; phylum Chordata; class Actinopteri; order Syngnathiformes; family Syngnathidae; genus Nerophis; species Nerophis lumbriciformis. The sequence goes on from NC_084569.2 coordinate 22,358,696, forward strand.
CAATCGTATACGCGGACTATGTATTATTTATTGCTATTTGTTTTGGTTTTTCGTTGTTTTACTTTGTAGCTGTATGTAGAAATGGCGTCACTGAAGTGGCAGCTTGTTGCATCAGCTTTGTGCTCTTTTAATGTCTTTGTCCTTTGTTTCCCTCTTGTTTTCGTGTTTTTACCTTATTGTTGTATTTTTGTATCTGCACGGCAACAACATAATTTCCCCGTTGTGAGATGAATAATACCACTATTATATCCTAAATGGAGCCACGTAAATAAGATTGGCACATCCTGAAGAGACACACAAGAAAGTGGCTTGAAAATGGTCCGTAAAACATAATCTTTATAAAATTGACCAAAGAACCACCATTACATGTTATGTAGACCACAAGGAAGTGTTTTAAATGTAGAAAACAATCATAACATGAACCCTTTTAAGGGCAAAAACTAAATGATTTAAATCAGAGCCAAGTAGGAAATAATTGTAATATTTAATATTATTACACCACCAGTTCGTGGTTGTCTGATTTTGTAATTGTGATCAAAAATTTGTATTTGATAATCTGGAAAATTATAAGTACCAGTATTGGCATTTGCAAACATTTTTAACAGTCTTTGTAATCTGTACTGAAATGGTTCTATTATAATTGACATTCCAAATATATTGTGATGTATATCGTTATCGCAGGATGCTGCTATATGGATTATAGGCAATATCGCCTACACATCACATATAAAAACGTAACTTTAAGGAGTGGGAGGAGGCAAACATAAAAGCTAGTATGGGTATGTGAGCTATTGTGCTAAAGTCACATTTAAATAGGCCTTAATGTTCGGGTTGCCTGTTCGCGGAAGAAAAAAATGATCAAGCTTCCATTGTCCATGTCTGTAGCTGGCTGACGAATAGTTGGCAGAGATCCAGGGAATATTTTAAAATGTGTAGCTCCAGCACCCCCCGCGACCCCAAAAGGGACAAGCGGTAGAAAATGGATGGATGGAAGTTGGAAAAAAAAAAAAAAAATAGCTGTCCCCTCTTTGAAGTTGTGGGTGTATACACAGGGCAAGCTCATCTAGCCCATGGTGGGTCACCATCATGGATATGATGGTGTTTTTTCCTGCAGACCGCTGCTCCAGGCGTACCAGTCAAGATGGTACGCCCTTCATTAGTGGAAGCGGGTGGTTTTGATATTGGTCCAAAAACTGCTCAGTGCTATCACAACTGTTGATTGTTGTGCTGTTGATCATGTTCACACTCTTATAGGCAGGAAATTAACTCAAACCTCAACTTAAGTGTGTCTGAAAGAATTCTACACATAATTATAATTTTTGCTACATACGGTCTATCCCTTTTTTTTAAATGAAACAATTTCCTCAATTTTCTTGCGGTTAATAATTGAATAGGTCTACATTTTATGAATGTTATTTTACTCTGATGCTGCATTCTTCTATCCATCTTCATTTTTTAATTTTACATTATATTTTTGCATTTACATCATCCAATGGAAATGGGTTGTTTTTCAGAGCGTGTGCTGCTACGCACAATTCAATGAAAATTGCATAATTTTTATGTAATCTTGATAATGAACAGACATATGAACAGTATTAGGGATTGGTGACAAGGCCTACAATTTATTTTGCAATATATATCACAATATTGTTTGCCATATAAATGATAATAAAATAATGTTGAAACGGGTTACAAAGGCTCTTAATACGTATGTGGTAATAACATATTGCGTCCTTTTTTAAAATGTTTTATTTTTTTTAACCTATTCATTCTTAACATGGTTCTATCTACATTTGTTTTTCTGTTTTATTAGGTTTGGGCAATAATTCAAATTTGGGTATCAATCCAATACCAAGTAGTCACAGGGGTAGTATTGGTCATACCAATGCTGATACTTATTCAAGTTTTAATCCCAATTATAATCAGACAAATCACAGGATGTATAAGTATTAATTTATTTAAATTATTTTCTTTAGTACATACAATATGTTGCACAAAATAAAGTTAATGGTGCAAAATAAACTAACACTTGCTAATGTTATGTTTTTTTCCCTTAAAGTTTGTATGTTCTCCACCGCCAAAAACATGCACCTGGGTATAGGTTGATTGGCAACACTAAATTGGCCTTAGTGTGTGAATGTGAGTGTGAATGTTGTCTGTCTATCTGTGTTGGCCCTGCGATGAGGTGGCGACTTGTCCAGAGTGTGCCCCCCCCTTCCGCTCGAATGCAGCTGAGATAGGCTCCAGCACCCCCCGCGACCCCAAAAGGGACAAGCGGTAGGAAATGGATGGATGGAAGTTCTCTAATTTCCTCTTAGTCCTATTTCCTGATTGTGTAAGCAATAGCAAAAACGACAAGATTTTGTAATTAAAAAAAAAAAAAATCTAATTATTGTAGATCGTTTATAAACTGATATTATACTTGGTATCGTTACTGGCGATATCTATACTGATTTGCCCATCCCTGTTTATATTCAAGAGCTCTAGCTTAGCGGTTAACATGGCTTCTTGTATCTTCCCACACTGTGTAGTGTATGTGGCATGTTTAGCTATTTGTCGTCCTCCAGTGATAATACTTCTAAGCAACTTTGTTTATTTGCTACTATGGAGGTGAGGATTGATGACTTAGTAGTGACTTTGCACTGTGGAGGGACGTTAGCCACTTGATAGTATTGATAAGTTTTGTAGTAGGGCTGCAACAACTAATCGATTATAAAAATAGATGGCGATTAATTTAGTCATCGATTCGTTGGATCTATGCTATGCGCATGTGCAGAGGCAATTTTTAATTTTTTTTTAATTGTTTTTATAAACCTTTATTTATAAACTGCAACATGTACAAACAGCTGAGAAACAATAATCAAAATAAGTATGGTGCCAGTATGCTGTTTTTTTTTCAATAAAATACTGGAAAGGATAGAAATGTAGTTGTCTCTTTTATCCGATTATTAATTGATTAATCGAAGTAATCGACAGATTAATCGATTATCAAATTAATCGTAGTTGCAGCCCTAGTTCGTAGCAGCTTGTCCTGTCAAGTTGATATACAACTAGAAGTGTCATGTCTTATTGCAATACAATTAAAATCTCTGTCAGCCAAATTTATATCATTTATATTGTCTAGGTATATAGAGTTCCTCTCACCCTTTAAAGCTAAATGGCTATTAGTGGCATACCTTTACTGCATATAACTTCACTGTATGAAAACCATATGGCATTGGGGCGTTATCTTTTAAGATAATGGTCTATAATACACAAAGACCAGGTAGACAAATTACTTACAAAAAAATATTGGTGTGTCTAGGTTTTTTTCCCTCAACATATTGAATGTGTTTGGAGTCGAGGTCATGGTTCTACTGAGTTTTTTCAACACCACACACCTCTATGAATGCCGTTTTGAACCGGTCATGCTGAAACCAAGAAGGGTCTTTGGTAAGATGACTATTCAAGAGGAAACAAGGTGTCTAGTTCAACTCCTGAGGTAATAGATTTTAAGTGTCTTCATAGCGTATAAGTGTCATGTTACAGCCAATATTTCACTATTAACTGCAGTTAACTGCAGTTTCCTGTCATTAGTGCTTGTGTCCCATCTAATCTTGCTATGAAGACGGTCCCAAATTCCCCGAGAGGCCGTTTATGGACTGGGATGCTGTTTTGACTCCGTTAGCCTGCAGTGCCATAGCTTTTCAGAGTGCCAAGATGGAAGGCCGAGAGCATCTTTAAAAGGCCATCATTTCCTATTTGCTACAGAGTTGTGTGACCACTGACTGGTTTTCTTGGCCTCTGGCTCCACACCAGCATGTAGAAAAAAGATGAGGTTAGCTTTTGCAACCAAGCAATATGGTTGGTTGCACTGCAGCGCCTTATCAAACAAAGTTCCCCTATTATTCAGAATTGTCTTTTTGGAGTGTCACAGTATGCCATCATACCTAGGCTTCACTACACATCTTAAGACTGGAGCTCTGCTGACTCTTAGTTAGTCTGCTATGTGGGAGCATTAAGTCTGATCACTGTTTTTATTCAGTGAATAGACCATTAGTGTCCCTACTTTACCCTAAAGCTAACTTTTGACATATTCTGAAAATATGTAATATTTTAAAGATTACACTAATTTACTTTGTTGCCTATTACAAAGCTAATGGCTGATAGGGACAATCGGACTGTTTTTATGATAGTTTTTCTCCTTCTGACCAAAAAACGCAAACACCCCATTATCTTATATCCCATAAGATTCTTATAATTAGGGCTTTCAAAAATAACGTGTTAACTAATGTGATTAATCACAAAAAATACTTAATTAATCCTGTATATTTGCAGTTAAATACGCAATTCATCTTGACTACCCTAACCGTGGATGTTACCTGAAAGCCGGCGCGGGTTGTTATAAGTTCAGTGATCAGGTCAATGTATACGTCAGCTGAGATAGGCTCCAGCCAGTGCAAAGATGAGTGAGAAGATTAAAAAAATAAATAAAAATAAACCCCGACTGGACTTTAGATAAAACTTAAGTTTTGAATGACGTGCATTCAAGTAAAACATTTATTAAATGTTTCTGTATGACATTCTGAAAATCATTTCAAAAGTTAATTTACATTATGCAAGCAATAACCTTTTAATTGATCATGATTAATCCAAATTCAAAAGTGTGACAATCTGATTTTAGAAAAAAAAATCATTTGACAGCACTAGATTATATCGATATGTTTTATTAGGGCTGTCAAGTGATTATTTTTTTTAATCAGATTAATCACACTTTTGTTTATTCACGGGTTATTATTCGTAAAAATAAAATGTAAGAAAATAGCCCATTATTTGGTCACAAATGGAATTTAGTTGTCAGAATATGACCCAGGAACCTTTTTAAACATTTACTATGGTCTACTATGGTATCTACTATAGTACATTTTTAGTCTACTTTATACCTGTATTATTTTTTCCATCCTTACCCTATTCATCCTTTGTAACTGAGCTACTGTGTGGAACAATTTCCCTTGTGGATCAATAAAGTTTGTCTAAGCCTAAGTAAGTCTACTTCACTGCAAGTCATTAACTTGCGCAAAACTTGGTGACAGTAAGTATAGTAAGAATTAACTGCACATTTTCAATGTCTTTGCAAAAATATAGTAAACCAAGGTACAGATAGTAAACACGGTAAGACACCCATAAATAACTTTACATAGTGCACCATATCTGTATTTACGCTTCCATTAACTAGTTGCTTAAACAAACAAGCTTATTTACCCTTTTCAGATGACCGTGTTGATCTCTTTCAAATTTTCTTGTAATCAGACAATATTTTCGGTATATTCTATGAAAAGGGTCACCTGACCAGTGACCCTTCTAAAGAAGACTGCAGATGACAGTCGAAACAAGTCAGGTAAAAATTCCATCGAACATACTGAAAATATTGTCTGATTACAAGAACATTTAATTAGTATATGAATAAGAAGACATAATGAACCTTTTTGAGCAAAGTGTTGATCTCTTCATTTGGTACAATGTGGTGATACAAATAACATCTTCGTGCAGCACTTTGTCTTCACTGATGTTAACTATAGCTTACATGCGCTGGCTGTCCATTTAGCAAAGGCTATGTATAATATATCTAAGTTTTTCACTGCAATGTTGACAAATGACCTCAGTTTTATCTAAAGCTCCATCTGCGTGTGTTTTGAAGTCAAATTGGCCGCTACTCATCACTCATCTTTGCACCGTGTAAAAATAGGCGCCGACTTCCAGGTTTAAGTGCGGTCATAACAACTCGTGATTAATCTTTATTCATTTATGATAATGCAACAATTTAAAAAAATTAATCACATGCCTTAACTTTGACATCCCTATTTTTTTTCTGTAAAATATATAAAAGAGAAAATGGTAAGACAGAGTCGGAACAATACATTTACAGAAGTTACTGCACTGTAGCCCCACATAGCTATGCTAACTAGTGTTGCTGACGTTTGTCCTCGGTGATTTGTGGTGTCAATGTTGGACAAGTTGGTGTTGCATCTCGTTGTCAAAACGGAGTGAAGCATATGTTGAAAAAATTCGAAGGTTGCTCTTTGGCTAACAAATGGAAGATTTGCTTGGAGGCAATATTTGCTAACTGGCTTTAATGTGTGGTCTGTTTTTGTGTGGAACATGCATTCCCGAGGTCATGTTGTCCAGGAGGTCAATGCATCCAGGCTGGAGCACAGAAGTATCACTAAAAGCCAAATTGGAGATATAATGGCACAAAGATGAATTTTAGAGCAGCTGCATGACTTTTTAGACAAACTTGCCTGAAACTGTTTGTAATCAGTAATTTATTATTAGCTATTTAATTTATCTGTTGTTTAGTAGTGTAAAACTGCACATCGTCATACTGACAGCTAGAATTTTTCTTTCTTGTGTGGTTAACCTTAATATTAGATCTTCATCTTCTACAGCACACACCCAAGTCGGGTTTGCTTTGGTGTGTGTTGAGAGGAGGCCATGGGCAGCTGTGGCACAGGGCGTGGTTTACCAAAAGGGCCGTGACACTACATCTGTGCCCTTCATCACCTCCCACTGGCAGGAAATGACACATACCTCCCACATTGGACGATAAAACTACGTCTACGCACAAAAAAATAAGGGTGGTGTTATCGGACTATCAGTGCGTGTGCGTGTAAGCAGCAGGGGATCATATCTATTTCATTATAGCTTTGGCTTCCTGTCCGCAGAAATGCCCTTCACACTCAGCATGCTTGAAAATCAATCTCGGTTTAGACTTTTTTTTTTTGGTCATTTTCTGCAGGAAGAGTCTAGCGTACGTGTTTCCTTCGGCTTAATTAAAGCGGCTCTCAAAACAAAGGCAGACGATCTGGTGTCTCCCCGTTTGTGCCCCAGCTGTCCGCCTCCTCAGTCAGGCCTGCTGAACAATAGCAGGCGCACACACTAACTGGCGACGGAACTGGGTACAATCGCGTGCTCACAGCAGACCTCTCTGGTGCTGGCTCGCATTAAACTGTGGCCAACAATCTGCCTGCCTTCATCAGAAGGGATGAGTTGGGTGGGGTGGACAGAGATGGCACTTTTCACCGTGTGGTTTGGGAGGATTCTGCATGTGTGGTCACTTTTGGTGTGGTGTGCAGATCCGTTCCTGCTTTTTTCAGTGTCTACTTGTGATCATTTGGCTTTCACACACACTGACTCCTATCTGCAGCCATGGACTCTGTGGGTCATGGCTTTGTTTCCACTGGCGTCACTCTTGTGTTTTGTCTATGTCGGTGTTGTATATTTTACACTGTGTATTTTTCTTATGATACAACCTTTTTCAAGGCTTTTTTGTGTGTTTTTGGGAAAACAGACAATTTTTCCACACCCCAAACGCCATCCCACTTCAGTTCAGGTCACAGTTGAATTTAGCATGAAGTTTTTTTTTAGGGAAAATGTGGCTAATCATGGAAAATGGGACAATGTGCTGTTTTGCAAGAATTAATGTGTCAATTTTTGTGCAAATCTATGATAAATTAAATCTTTTCAGGCTTACAAATGTTATAATGTTGGATACTTGTGTTAAACAATGCCAACATATCAAATCAAAAGGTTCATGCATTCTGTTGAAGCTTGCACACAGTTTTGGATGTCTCTGTTCGAGTCTGACTACGTTGTGACATCACAGTGAGGTGAAGGTTATTATTTGGACATTAACTCAAGCTATCTGCCAGAGGGGGACAAGCTCCACTCCTTTTCGTCTAATCTTGGCAACCATATGCATAAAAACACTGATGTGTGACATGCAAAATATTTTTTCGCCACTTCTGAGTGGGAAGTGTTCAGGGGTATTTAATGTTGTGACCTGGTGAATGGACATGTTTTTGAAGTTTATTTTCGACCGTGTCTGGGGGAAAAAAATGGTGGCAACGACTTCAAGATATATCTATAGTGTTTTTTTCAAAATATAAATTATGATGGGAATGCCTTGCAGACACACAAAAATGACCGTGATTGATTGATGCCAAATTTACACAAAAGCATATCCAATGTGTTTTATCTAGACCACAAGGAAGTGTTTTTAATGTAGCTTAAAATCATCATAGGTCCCGTTTAGTGACTCTGATGCTTTTCAAAGTTTTTTAGGTCCGTTGAAAACAGTGCTTCTGCCATATAGAGGATCTTCGATTACCGTTTTGCACCATAGGTACTTGAGCTTTAACATGCTTCCTTAATTTATGACCAAGACTACATTATATGGCAGAGCCTTGCATGAAGGGAGGGGAAATGTTCGCCCCCGCCCCAAAACTGTACTGCAATATTTGTGCACTTTTATCAGAACTGGTTCAGCTATCAATGATTTCAGGGGCTTGCAGTCTGTTCTAAATCACTATGTCCTCAATGCAGTTATTCTGATCTGCTCATCCCATTTAGCTGTCCCTCATGTTTGAAACGCCATTTTTTCTGCCTCAGCTTTATAGATTAAAACCTCTCAAGTTGTACACAAGTCACAAATGTTGGGCTTTTCCGCACTGACGGATGCTTTAAACACACTCCTAATATATGATGTCTCCACTGCTACTGTGCTAGCAGGAAATGGTGAGGATTAGAGCACCGTGCCGCGACTTAAAAGGTGGAGGATGGGAGACATTTTACCCTCATTCGTTCTCTCCTCCTTGCTTCAAGACTCTGTCTGTTGTTGCTAGTTCTCATCTTCTCTGAGCATGTGGTTTCCATTAAGCTGCCTTATGTTTTCTCTCTCAATCATCTCTCTGTGTGCGTGTGCGTGTGCGTGTGCGTGTGCGTGTGTGTGTGTGCGCGTGTGCATGCATGCGCATTCTCACATATCTGCAGAAACTCAATATGTTGGCAGAGGCCAGAGGTCTCAAGTTTTGGAGTTGATTTTAATGTGTGCCCGACCCATGAGGAGTAATGTGTTATGCTCCATTTTCTCATTTTTTTTCCCTCTAAAAACAAAATGAGAGCCGTAATTCTTCAGCGTTTGGTATTTTACATAACTCGGCCTGGAGTTTTAGTTCCTTTTTTGCATTGTGCAGTTTTTCATTGGGCGAGGTGGCGCAGTATGAAACACATTTTAGATTTAATAAGAGTTTAATCTCTAAAATTGTAAAAATGTCTCAATCGTGAATTTTTGCCATCTCTCCCTGTTTTATCTTCTGTGCAAAAAGGCAGAAATAAAGGATTTTGCACCCCAAATTCTGCCTAGCTACAAGTCAGAATGTGAGGATAAAGTTGTAAGGTTTTGACACATTTTGTGCTCTTTTAGTAAAAGAAACATATAAATTATAATGTAACTCAATAAGCACATGTAGTTTACCTTCAACCTTTTTTTTTAGTTTCAAACACCAATGATTGGGTTTATTTAGACTACAGTTGTCCCTCATTACTTTGCGCTTCAAATATTCAGACTCACCATTTTTTAAAAGCGTGTTCTATAACATTTTCCCTATATTAAGCATTTTCAAGCATAAAAATAGCTAAATGAGCCAAAAATATCAACACTACAGTTGTATTGGCAACAAGAGACCAAACCAATCAGCTCATGCGGTTCAGTATTGTGGTCACTGATTGGCTCAGCTTCAGCTAGCATTACTATACTGCAGAGGTGTCAAACGTACGGCCTGCGGGCCGGATCAGGCCCGCGAACAGGTTTTATCCGGCCCGGGGGATGAGTTTGCGAAGTATAAAAATGAGCCGAAATTTTTTAATGAAAGAAACCGCTGTTCTAAATGTGTACTAGATGTCACAATAGCAATTTGTATCTTTGTAGATTATGCTACATATGTTACAAAAAAAAAAAAACACGTTAGTGCATCGGTCGAGGAAAATGAGCAAAGTACATTAATAACATCCTGTAATTTGATTTTGATATGTTTTATCTTGATAGGATAAAAATGAACACCAATGAGTTGACTGATGAACATTATCACATAATTTATTCACAAAGTATAAATAACGACACAGAGAAAATATTAACCGCAACATGTAAGTGTAATAAAAAACCCAACATTATGATTTGTACATTTTCAGAATTTGCTTGTTCTATTTTTAAAGAAAGAGAACAATCTGAAGTTGTCTTTATTTTTAAGTTATCGTGCCAGGATTTTACCACTTGGGAGTAGATTTTTCTCTATGTGGCCCCTGATTTAATGACACCCCTGCTATACTGGATTAAAAGAGTGTACATGTGACTAAAGGGTGTTATTGTATGTCTAGAGAGCTCTCATAATGTTGAAAAACGTATTTAGAAGGTCAAACCTTTTTTCTATGTTCTAATGAAAATATTTGATTTATAATTGATTCCTACTTCGAGGAAATTAATTTATCACGGTCATGTACGGAACCAATTGACAGCGATAAATGAGGGACGATTGTAAAAATTGATATTTTTAAAAACGTGCATTTGCAGGTCCAGCATAACACTTTCATTTTCTTGTGTTCGATATTTCATTTCATTTTAACGTCTTAAGCTTGACCTGACAGCCAGTGGTTTAATGGAAGAGTGATCGCAAAAAAAGAGCTTGGAGTGTCCAGGCGGGTGACATGCAGGTGAAGGGGAGACAAAAGCGAGCATATGATTACGTTGGCTTGTGCACCGAAACGCACATTTCTTTCTGCAGCAGCCATTTACACAACGTTGTCCATATTTCTGTCTCTCTCAATCAGAGCTTCAGGCTAACAGTCAACTATGACCTCATCAGGCACAATAGCATGCATTGTGCTCTATGAACTCTGCGTGTGTGTGTACAGTTGTGTATGGTGTCCTGTATGTAGACTGGCATTGTTTACTTCTCTGTAGCTCTTTGTGGGACTTTTGTGATGTTAATGAGGTCAAGAGTTGTGTACATTAATGGTGAGGCTGTGCCGGCAGTGAAATCCTTCACTAATCCAAACTGTCTGATGTTGCTCATTGAGAACGTCTGATCCTAACCAGATGATTTGCTTGTGTGTGTCTGGATCGTGTCTATTCGCAACCAGTGACAGTGACATTGTAGACGACCCCTTCTAAACCCTGCGTGTCCCCAGGTATGGACCTGTCTGCCAATCAAGACGAGGAAGGTGACCAGGAAGTCTTCCAAGTGGAGATCTGCCGCGAGAACAGGAAGTGTGCGTTCCGGACCGCCGCTGGGAAATACTGGACCCTCACTGCCAATGGAGGCCTGCAGTGCACCGCCTCATCCAAGTATGATCGGCAACATTTGATCCTTTTTACAGCGTGGGTGTATGGGGAGCATGTCGAGCCAGAATGTTGGCTGTTAACCCATAACCTTTGACCTATCGGCGTGTGCTCTTGTGGGTTTTCTTTAGATAATTTACTGATACTACCCTTGATAGCAACAGCACCATTTATGGATCGATCTGCCCTCCTCTTACGTGTCGTGTACTGACTGCGACAATACTGACACACCAACAATTGCTATATTATCTTCTCTCTAGACTTTTAGTCTACTTGATTATTTCCTGGTAATAACTGCTTACTTTCAGCTGTAACACCTTTTGATCTACACTTCTTTAACTTTACTAAGCTCCTAATCCTTGCTGTCATTTCAAATTAGCTAAGCGGTTAGCTTAGCTATTAGCGTGCGTGCTCCTGGCTTGCTCTTAGTGTGTAACATGTTTAGCCTCGCCCTCCAGTGATATTGATACCTTATAATTACAATAGGGGTTATATGATTTTTTTTCTACATTTAAAACACTTTCTTGTGCTCTACATCAGTATTGACTTTAGGGCGAGGGCCTCTTAGAGGGCAGCCAAAAACGGTTACTCAGCTGTGGTCTGTATGGGCCGCAGGGGTACTCATTTGTCACTTTTCCACCACTTGTGGCAGTAATGACAATATCAAACAAACAGAAGTCTGGAGCTAAAGTCTTAGAAATGTATTGAGCGCAAAAAATTATGACTCAAGTGGTGAAGGTCTATTTTCATTTGTACTTAAATTTTATTATTAATGTAGTTATAATATATTTATTTCAAAACTGCAAAATTGCATGTGAATGCCCCTTTTGCAGTGTATATGATATTTATTTTTGTAATAGGCCTGACCTAAGCCTTGATATTTGTAATTTAACACATGATTTACTGTCATTTGAAAAGGTTTATCCAGTTAAATTGTAAGTAGATTAGACATAATTATTGATTATGATTAAATTCAAGAGTAGCATTACTATTTCAGTGGTAATATTTGAGTGGGCCTCATGGCCTTCTGTAGTGGAAAAGTTGGGCCCCGAGGTTAAAGGTTAATGGTAGTTCTTTGGTCAGAATTATTGATTTTTTTTTTTTTTACTGACCGTTTTCAAGCCACTTTCTGGCCGTTTTGGTCTTATTTACGTGGCCCCACTCTGACAGTCTTCTTTCGCCATTTTTGTTGTAGTTTTTAGCGCTTCCATAATGGGGTCTACTGACACATTGAGTTCAAACTATATGCTAATTTTCATTAAAAAATGGCAACAACCAATGATACATGTGCTTGTCTGCCCAACAAGAGGATAGCAAAAAATAGGCTTATTGACTACAGCACGGACTACAATGACGGACTCGCGCAAAGCACTTTGGGTACCATATACGGTATGGATAATCTGCTTACGTCACACCAGGAAAAAAACGTCACACTTTGGGCAAATTCCAGCTCGTTTTTATGAAGAAAGGCAGGATTGTTTTATAAATATCTGTTTGATTTCAAATTTTCGCGAACTATGCAGATCCCAAATACACAGCAGTTACAAACAGGTAAGAAATGTTGGTTTTGCATTATGGGGCCCCTTTTAAGATACTAAGAAATGCAGTTTATTTGCAGAGATGGACATGATTATTACCAACTTAAAGGAGAACAGCACTTTTTTTGTAATGTTGCCTACCATTCACAGTCCTTATGTAAGACAAGCACACCTTTTTTCTTTTTTGATGCATTCTAAACTGTAAATACATGTGATCAAAAGTCCACTTACAATGGAAACTATATGGGAGGCGCTCTATTATTCCTATAAAGCACTTAAAAACATCCAAACACCTCCATTAAAGTTTAATATACATGATGAAAGTATACATCATGTAAGTATATATGTAATGTAGTAACGGGCACATCCATAACAGTTAATATTTACGTATTTTGATCATTTTAAGCAATGCGGCGCTTTAATTTCAAAAACTCATCACAACATTCACTTTTTTCTTCAACATCACCGATTACTCACTGCAGACTTTATGAGAGCCAACACACATACAATATCACTTACTTTACAAGGTCTGCTGTCATTAGGATGCCGACTGATAAAATATTGTTACACTCCTGTTTGGATGAAGAGGGGACGGCGTGGCGCAGTGGGAGAGTGGCCGTGCGCAACCCGAGGGTCCCTGGTTCAATCCCCACCTAGTACCAACCTCGTCATGTCCGTTGTGTCCTGAGCAAGACACTTCACCCTTGCTCCTGATGGGTGCTGGTTAGCGCCTTGCATGGCAGCTCCCTCCATCAGTGTGTGAATGTGTGTGTGAATGGGTAAATGTGGAAGTAGTGTCAAAGCGCTTTGAGTATCTTGAAGGTAGAAAAGCGCTATACAAGTACAACCCATTTATCATTATCATTTAAGAATGACTCAATCTTCGCTTCACCAGCCGATGTCCCAGAAGCTTGTGACGCTGCTATAGTTTGTCTGCGTTGGTGCTAATAATTTGTTAATAATCAAGTCACAAAATTTAAATGGAGTATTGTTGGCGTTTTTTGAAAGTTTTTTTTATTGGGTTTTATAGACGGAATACAGGACCTTCCATTGGCTCCATTGTAAGTGGACTTTTATTTTATTCATGAGTTAGAATGCATTAAAAAAAAATACAGCCGTCATGTCTTTCATAATAATTGAATGATGGGCAAAATTACAGAAAGTGCAGTTCCCCTTTAAGGGAGCTGCTAGCCACTTAGCAGCCGAGGCTAAAAAATAGTGTCAGCCGAAGGAGATCGCCATTTGATTGGTGTTAAAAGTCCCTAATTAGCATTGGCGATCACGCTCTTTTACCACGAAAATGGGCTGATACTCATCGGTGGCCGATCGATCGGCACATCCCTAGTGTCAATCAGTATGTGCTTAATTTCTTAGTGAGTATCGCATGATTTTCACGACAACATATCCGGTTTAAACGTTTGAGGTTCCATTACTTACTCCTTAAAGGTGTTGTCGACTTGACAAAAGAGACACATTCCCTGCGGCCGCATTCCGTCAATGCCCTCGGCAGCTTTTGTTCTCTGGATGCCTTCTGTCCACATTGGACCACAAAGTCTCATTTCCTCTCTGGAAAACACAAATAGTGAATGTTTAAGTTAGTTCAGGCATGTGAAATGCACACTTAGTACATTGAGCCAAGTAAAAGAGAAAGGAAATCAGATGCTTGATTCAACTCCAGAATCTTTTCCCAAAGACCTGCACCAGTGTTTATACTTGCAGGTGCCACCTGAATTTCTCAATGTGCTCCTTATTTTTTTTAATTTGTTTCTCTACAGGTCAGCTAATTGCTACTTTGACATCGAGTGGCGTGAGAAAAGGCTAACTCTGCGAGCCGCCAACGGGAAATATGTCGCCGCCAAGAAAAACGGCCAGCTAGCAGCCACCATTGATGCTGCCGGTCAGTCTGATTTCTTCATAGTCTTTAAAGGGGAACATTATCACCAGACCTATGTAAGCGTCAATATATACCTTGATGTTGCAGAAAAAAGACCATATATTTTTTTAACCGATTTCCGAACTCTAAATGGGTGAATTTTGGCGAATTAAACGCCTTTCTATTATTCGCTCTCGGAGCGATGACGTCACAATGTGACGTCACATCGGGAAGCAATCCGCCATTTTCTCAAACACATTACAAACACTGAGTCAAATCAGCGCTGTTATTTTCCGTTTTTTCGACTGTTTTCCGTACCTTGGAGACATCATGCTTTGTCGGTGTGTTGTCGGAGGGTGTAACAACACGAACAGGGACGGATTCAAGTTGCACCAGTGGCCCAAAGATGCGAAAGTGGCAAGAAATTGGACGTTTGTTCCGCACACTTTACCGACGAAAGCTATGCTACGACAGAGATGGCAAGAATGTGTGGATATCCTGCGACACTCAAAGCAGATGCATTTCCAACGATAAAGTCAAAGAAATCTGCCGCCAGACCCCCAGGAAAAGAGAGCGGATGAGTGTATGTCTACAGAATATATTAATTGATGAAAACTGGGCTGTCTGCACTCTCAAAGTGCATGTTGTTGCCAAATGTATTTCATATGCTGTAAACCTAGTTCATAGTTGTTAGTTTCCTTTAATGCCAAACAAACACATACCAATCGTTGGTTGGAAGGCGATCGCCAAATTCGTCCTCGCTTTCTCCCGTGTCGCTGGCTGTTGTGTCGTTTTTGTCGGTTTCGCTTGCATATGGTTCAAACCGATATGGCCCAATAGCTTCAGTTTCTTCTTCAATTTCGTTTTCGCTACCTGCCTCCACACTACAACCATCCGTTTCAATACATGCGTAATCTGTTGAATCGCTTAAACCGCTGAAATCCGAGTCTGAATCCGAGCTAATGTCTCTATACCTTGCTGTTCTTTTCGCCATGTTTGTTTGTATCGGCATCACTATGTGACGTCACAGGAAAATGGACGGGTGTATATAACGATGGTTAAAATCAGGCACTTTGAAGCTTTTTTAGGGATATTGCGTGATGGGTAAAATTTTGAAAAAAACTTAAAATAAAAATAAGCCACTGGGAACTGATTTTTAATGGTTTTAACCCTTCTGAAATTGTGATAATGTTCCCCTTTAAAGGATCATTCCAAATTTAAATACTCTTGCAGATGTACTCTAGGTTAAAAGCACATTGATTGCTAAAGTTTTTTTTATAAAACTAAATTTGACCGAAAAAAAAAAGTATTGTTGGCTATTTAACAATATTATTGTGGTTATAGTTTTCTGTGGTTTAGAACCTCATCATACAAAAAAACAAGATATTAGAAATATTTAATACTAAGGTAGATGTGTTCATTTACGTGGCAGGTGAATCCGAGGAGTTCATCATGAAGCTGATCAACCGGCCTATCATCGTGCTGCGCGGCGAGCACGGCTTCATTGGCTGCAGGAAGGTGACGGGCACGCTGGACTCCAACCGCTCCTCCTACGACTACTTCACACTGGAGTTCAGAGATGGCGCCTACAGCCTGCAAGGTCTGTGCGTGCATACTGGAGCGACAGCAGTACACTTGTCGTTGCTGCAGGCATGAAAGGGATTAAATCGCTTTCTTTACATACTCATTATGGATTTACTCTAAAAGGGATTTGATTTGGTTAATTATCCCCACCAAAGAAGGATGTGCTGATTTTTTTAAATTTATTATTGCCATGTTTGTGGGCAGGATTGTGCAAATGTGTAATTCTGCGAAAAAGCGGACTACGGGGGGCTAAGAAGAATCCATAAAATGTTGGTCCTGAATTGGAATGTGTAAAGGTTACAAGATGGAAACTTACCAAAGTAGGATTTTTGTTAAGCAAACAGTTTGTGCTGATACAAAGATTTGCAAATGCAGTAATATTAGTGCCTGCAGCTCTTGGAATAGGAGAACCTATGAGAGGGGAAACACGGAAAGAATAACAATTATATCGTGACTCAGACTCAAAAGTAATTATATTCCTGTGAAAGTGTTTTGTTTGTAGCAGGTTGACACGAGTATGACTTTTATTGTATACTCTTAGGCACGGGCAACTAATGTCATTAATGAAATAAAAATAGAAGATCAACTAAAAAGAAAATTAATAGGTTTGTAATACATTTGTTTTTGAGTCTCAATCAGATACTTTGGCAATAAAATGTTTCATTGCAAGTAACTAAACACTAACACACTTTTATAAAGCTCATCTTATCAAATTTTGAATTTGTTGATATTGTTGTAAATCAGATGTATTGCATTTGTTTTTAACAAAATGTGTGGTGTACAACAACTAAACAAAAGCCAAAACTATTAGCTCCCATTTAAATCATTTGGGTTTTGCCCTCAAAGACTTCCTGTCTCCAGAGACTTATTCACTGACTCTGTAAACGATAACAAAAACGACAAAAAAATGTATTTGGTAATAATAAAAAGACACATCTAGTTGTATCGTTTATATACTGATACTACACTAGGTATCGATATTATCAGGTTCGATCATCCCTACATTACATTGAAGCTTTAGCAGTTAGCTTTTTGAGTCGTCCTGCTTGGTGTGTGTGTAGCATGCTTAGCTATTATTTTTTACTCTAAACCTCCAGTGATAACAATACTTGGAAGAAACATACGTTTATTTTCCGCCACGGTGGTGAGGATTAGTATTTTAGAAGCAACTTCATAACTCGGCCCCCCTCCACTTCAATGCAGCTCGCTCGCAAATTCGAACCAGTGTTCTGTTTTTTGGGGGGTTTTTTTGGGTTTTTTTTGCGTTGCCACTCACTCTCATCCTGTATCTTTTTCTGCAGACTCCACTGGTAAATACTGGATGGTAGGAAACGAGCAGGCGGTGGTAAGCAGCAGCGACACGCCCGTCGACTTCCTTTTCGAGTTTTGCGACTACAACAAGGTGGCTGTCCGCCACTGCGCCGACGGCAAGTATCTCCGCGGGGACCACGCCGGCGTGCTCAAGGCTAATGCCGACGACCTGGAGACTGCCACGCTGTGGGAATACTGAGGGGAAAGAAGGGGGAGGGGGGAGAGGATGCACACATAACAGCACCACCCCATCTATACAGTCTGCCAACCCACCCCCTCCCTGTCCTTAAACGGCCTCTTGTATGACTTTATATGTTGAACTGCACAGAGAGAAGGATGGAAGAGGATGGTTCATTCTCTGCCTTCCTCGTTACTTCCTTCCTATCCCTCCCTTTTCTCAGCTGCTGACCTTTATGTTTCCATAGTTACCACGGGGCTGTGCACTATATCCCCACCTCGCTCACTCTGGTTCGCTGCTCGACCGCCCCCCTCCCCAATTATTGCTCACTCCCTCGTCGCCTTAGCACCAACTGGACTTATTCTCTTTCTACTCGTCTATTGTATATTGGTGTTCTGATGGCGTTCTACTTGATCCCCCTAAAACATATTTCTGGGTCTGTTTTTTTCTTTTTTGGTTCAAGTAGAAACCAAGCTTGAAGCTTCGATGAAAACTAGGTATGTGTTGATGGTTTTGAAGGCGACCATAAGCCCTTCTCCTTAAACATGAAAGTGTAAACTAGCTTCCTGTGTTGTCCTCTTGCTGTGTTCCTATTGGTCAGTTGGAACCAGACAGGATGTATGAAGCCCCTCCACCTTGCCTATTGTCCTCTTGAACAGTTGAAAAAAGAAACAAAATGGGTGCTCTCACTAGCTTGGAGTCTGTCAAACGTCCAAGGCACAGACATTATTATCATAGCGAAGTCAAGTTGGAAAAGCTAAAAATGAAGTTTTGTGAAAGCTGCTTTTTTGGATGTATGTAGACCAACCCTTGTGATTAAACTGGATTAAAGCACTGTGTCCTCTCACACAAAGCTGATACAACTGGAACGTGGTGCTACAAAATGTGTGTGCTGTTTGGACCAACTGATGGTTTGGTTTCTCTTTTGTCCTGCCAAACCCAGTGAAGCATCTCATTCTTCACAAAAGCACTTGAGACTTTTGTCATCAACCAAATCTGCTGCTTTGTGACTTAGTTTCTGTTCAGCTTGTCGTATCTGCCTTTTTAAATGAGATACGACTTTTTTTCCAGTTTTTGTTTGGAGCAGTAAAAGTGAGAAGTTGTCAACAGTCTTAAAACAGTGAAGCCATGACTTGTCAGCCTGATACCCCCGTTAAACACCTTTTTTTGCTTTCAATTAGTTAAATAAGACATGATTGTATCCAGCTCCTCACAAGTTTGTTTTGTTGAGAATCTCAAATGACTAAAAGGTTATTTTTGGAGATGCCGTCTTCCTGGGAACCATAACCCAGGCTTACAAACGGAACGGATGTGGAACGGCAAAGTGTGGTAATGACTGTGCCTTACGCTTAAGTTTTGGGCAGTAAGAAAATGTATGAGTACAAAAAAAAAAAAAAATCCACATCTTTGCTTTGTATAACTGGAACTTCCTTCTGTATTATTTTTTTTGTATAATTTGTTTGATATTGTGGATTCATCTCTCTCTTGTGCCATTGGTTCACCTAAAATCCAACCAATAAAACTGGGATTTGGAACAATGTGTGTTCATAGTAATTGTGTACAAACACACGATATATGCTCAAATGCATTAAAAAAAAAAAACCACCTTTTGATGGCAATGAAGTGGAGTTGAGTCTAGGTCATTGAATATTTTCTATGTCACAAGTGAGTGTAAAAACGGCAGCAAAAAACAAACGTTCACTATCCTGTTCTTTAATTTTATAGCTTTGGCGTCCTGATCATTCAGTAAAGCGTTCCTATTACTGGTTCTATGGTAATCATTAGCGATTGGTAAATGAATGGCACACTCGCTACCTGTATTGACAAAGCACTGATACAGTGTTGGTGTTTCATAATGGTCACCCGCTACGGATGTGAATCTTACAACTCATTCAATTCCGATAAGACTGAATCACCTCAAACTTATTTTCAGAATGTTATCGATCCATCGATCTTCTACCGTTTGTCACTTTCGAGATTTGATATAAAAATTAAGATAAAATAGATGAAAAACTGGTAACAAACGCTACAAAAAACGTGTCTTAAAAATCGTTATAAAAATCAATTGGGATGTCAATTTATTTTTTTCGTCACCCTATCTGCTATCTGCTGGATTATACAAGTCATAACACTTGCCCTGCAAATCAAATTTAATAGTAAGAATGTGTTTTTTGTAACAAATAGTTTTGCAGAAAGGACTGTTGAAAGTGCAACTCTGGTCAATAAGCCAAATAACAGGAGAATATACAATTTATTTGGTACTGTTAAGTCAAAATAATCTCACACTTCAAATTTTTTTCATTTTTATTGGTTTTATTTAGTCACGATGAAAACCCGGGGTCAACCTGCCACTCTTCCGACTTCTTTCAGTACGAGCTGTCACTTGCTAGCCAAAAGAGGCGTTTCACATTCAATGAGACACCAACTGTATCGGTCTCGTGTTTTTTTGTTCTGGAAGTGACACATCGAAGTATCAAGGGACACAGTATCACTGCTTGTGTTTCATAAGGCATCGGTGCTTCAGTATTGTTTGACCCATCTACTAGTGATGGGTCAAACAATACTGAAGCACCGATGCCTTATGAAACACAAGCAGTGATACTATTGCTCTGTTTTTGCATCACTCGAAAACCTGTCAGTGATTAGGAAAAAGCCAAATAAAAAGAGAAACATCCATCTTCTTCTGCTTATCCGAAGTTCTGATCAGGGTTTTATTCTGCTGCTTCCTTTACCGATCGGCAAATTCCAATACCAATCACATGTATCAATTGTAAATATTTCAATGAATTTTTGGTGATTGCACTTGGAAGTTTAACAATATCAACACAGTATTTGATCTACTTCTTTATTGCTTTTTAGTTTTTTGTTTTTTTTACATACAATTGATTAAGGAAAACAAAGTCATTAGTGAACAATAACTAAACAAAAACTATACTACTAATGGAAATATTTACCGCCCTAAAAGTCCTCGTGTCCATGGAATTATTCCCCGAGTTTGTAAATATTGACAAAAACAAAATAAAAATATTGATGAAATGGTACATGGGTTATACTTGTATAGCGCTTTTCTACCTTCAAGTTTTGGTTGAACTTGTACGACCTTAAGGGCATAACCATTTTGAGATTGTCAGAAAAAAAATGATGGAATTTTTGTGTAAATAATTCACATAATTAAGAATCTCCTCTTTGATTCTTTGTGTAATCACAACGGCAAAGATTCCGACCACATGGATTTGCCTGGCTGACATACACATGTGGGAACTACTTGCTCTCCTGTGTGCTGAATAGAGCCTTTGTGTTGAAACATGAGCGTCAGTCATGATGGTAATGTAATGATGGAGCCTCCACAGCAGGTCTCTAATCCATTTCCCTCCCATCAGCTTGCAGATCCTCAAAGGACACCCAATATGGCAAAACAAACACACACCCACCTCTTCTCTCCCCAATTCCACCATGACTGCCGCTTTTTCACTCTCTATACCTCCTTTTCTCCCTTTGCCCATGCGTCAGACTTGGCCTGAAAAGATGAGTCACAGAAAAATAAGAGCCACATCCCAGGAACAAGAGCAGAGGATTGTGGCTAAAGTGGACTCGTCCATTTTTGCGGGGAGGGGGGAGGGAGGCTGCGTGCGAAATGGCCGCCATCTCCACCACCCCCCTCCGTCCAAACTCATCCCCCTGTCGCCATGGCAACACCGGCTTGAAAAACCTGTGTGTGGCAAAAAGACAGAAGAGACCTGGCAAGAAATGAGTGTCCGAAACCTCCCTCACATCCACAAAGAAAAGGATAATATGTAGTAAATCAAGTATAAACGTGCTCCATTCTCAAATAGCAAGGCAGGCATGCAGGCAGTAGGTCAGTGGGTCAGCCACTAATCTCTTTAGGGGGTGGAATGAATCTCAGAACTCCCAAACGCGTTAATTAAATGCCCTATTTAGGTGGATAAAACAAAGGGGAAACAGGAGCTCTATTCAATGAGAGGACATAGCTGCCATACTGTGTAAGCATTATTTGCCCTCCAATAATATACAATGTCATTGAGGCAAAAAAATGATGCAACTACGACATTGCCAAGAAAGCGTGTGACTTAAGGAAACGGGGGTAAAATCCAATGAGCGTCAATTGCAAAATCTACACGTCCTGGAAAAAATATATGGAATTACCAGTCTTGGAGGATGTTCATTTAGTTCACAGGTGTCAAACTCAAGGCCCGGGGGCCAGATCTGGCCTGCAACATAATTTTATCTGGCCCGCAAACACCTGGAATTTTTGTTGTTGTTGAAAGGACTAGTTGGTACAATCCCTGGGGACTCTGCATGGCAGGGGCGTCCTTCTCCCTGAGGCAGGCTTGCACCTGACCGCATACCTGAGTGAGGCGAGGTGACACTGCTGGGAGGCTTTTCCACCATTGGGACACATCTTCAGTTGTGTGCCCCAGCGTCACGGGGTGTTTCAGCCCGGCTTACCACAAGACACCCTCTGCCGAGGAAGGGCCCACCTCAGGGTGATCAAATCCCTGGGTGGGTGCGTCCCATTAGGTGTTAGCCTTAGCAGCCCAGCTGGTGTCACTCCTCTTCAACCACAGCCACTGGCTGTGATTGGAAAGGATAAGTGTCAATAAAGTACTAATATTTTCTCATTAAATGTATTTGATTTTTTTCATTTTGACAGAAAAAAATATATGTACTGCTTGAAATTGCATACCTTTTAAACTTTAATAGTATCCAATATTGCAACAAATATTACAGTATATTTTTCATACTTTCCAAACATGTTTTTGTCTAAATTAAAATAAATAAAAATACTTAACTTTACAAAACACTACCCATCAAATTAATAAAAATGACAATACATTTTACGTTGTTCTTTACAGCATACTACTGTAAATTGAAAAAAACTACCACTGCCTTTTGCATTAAAATTCTGTTAACTGAGCTGCAGGTTTTTGACTGTAAAATCTACGGTTGTTATTTTTAACGGTGTATCACTGTAAATGGAAAGATGGTACATTTGTTTTTACGGTACAAAAACTGGCAGCTAAGTTGCCAGAAGAAAAAAGTATCTTGGCAAAGAAGAAATGCTCACTAACACAGATTTAGACAGATTTGTGAACAATATTTGAGAGGAATAGGTCTTTTGTTCATATTGTAAAAGTTTTAGATCTTTTGAGTTCAACTCATAAAAAAACTTAAGTGTTGCGTTCATATTTTTGTTCGGTATATATTAATTTCCAATTGCAACTTTCTGGCTTTAAGAAACACTAAAATAAATCAAGCAAATAAATTGTGGTAGTAAGTTTTTTTTTTTTAGATCAAGCGGAGTAAAAAAATCACTCTAATCTGAGGAAAATATTACAGAAAAAACACGGCACTAGTACTTTGTTGCACCCCCTCTGGCTTTTATAACAGCTTGCAGTCTCTGAGGATGGACTTAACGAGTGACAAACGCTACTCTTAATCAATCTTACTCCAACTTTCTCTGATTGCTGTTGTCAGATCAGCTTTGCAGGTTGGAGTCTCAGTTGTTTTTCTCACTTTAGTTGGGGCGAAACCATCCTTGCCTAGGCACGCCCTCCCTGTTTTGGAGTATAAATATTTGGGGTTTTGGCACCAGCCGCTAGACTACATCTGACCAAACTAAGTCTATGAGCACAAATTTATGAAGCCTAGTCGTATGAGAGGCGAAACGTCTTCTAAGACAAACCAAACAGCCCAGTTATGATCAATTGAATGCCCTGAGATTTTATAGTAAATACAAATCTTTATCCATCCATCGATTTTCTACCTTTTGTCCCTCTCAAGGTCGCGGGGGGTGCTGGAGCCTATCTCAGCTACATTCGGACGGAAGGCGAAGTACACCCTGGACAAGTCTTTGTATAAACTTTAAAATATTAATACCACATTATTTCCTAATATGTAATTATAAACAAGCTTATGCTGCATTTTTGTTGGTTGTGTTTTTTATGCACACACTCAGGCTACCATAGCCAAATCTACTTTTTGTCGCCAAGAGTAATACAGTAAACCCTTGTTTATCGCTGTTAATTGGTTCCGTTTTTTCCGTGAAGTCGGAATTATTAATTATGAATGGAACATTTTCAAAGTTAAAGCATTAAAAACTCCTGTTTACGACTTTCTTAATACTGTTTTAATAGTAAGAAAGCCCTTTAAACATGAACTAACAACCACAGTTACCTTTACAAGCTGCAAACTTGAAGTGCGATGTGGCGAGGGACGACACTTTTACAATACCCACTAGAGCGGTATTTAGCGCTATACTCTACTCTACAAACCTTTTCCACTGAGGGCCGCAAACTATAAAAAAAATCAAAGGATGTGTGGCCCATTTTGATATTTTTCACCTTCAAAACTAATACAATATCCAGATTTTTTTTTTAAACAGCCTGCATGTCAGCTTTGTTTCCCTATCAGATATTTGATATTGGTTTCGATATCAATTAAAAAAAACCAGGTATCGTAATAAATTGACTTGTATTTCAACTTTCCAATATAATCTACAATACAAGCAGTCGTGCAGCATTTTTATTTGGACAGCCAGTTAACATCTAAATGTCCTCCATGGTTGGTCTTTTCTTGTACTTTAGTCATCTACCAAAGGTAGCCCAAAACTGTACAGGGCTAGGCTGTTAAAACTTAGCAGCTACACAACAGCTACGCAAACAATAGCACATAAGATAGGTGTCCTTATTCGAACAATATTGCCGTCTAAAATGACACATTTGTCAATATAAACAAGTATAAGATCATTATAGATTACTTACAGATACAAAGTCTCCAAGGCAGAAACGTATTAAAAAATATGCAGTAACAAACATGTCTGCATCATTCAATTTACTACTGTATGTCATGATCTTCACTTCATGAATTATTGTGGCCAGAAGAAAACTATTTACCATTCTGCTTCAACTTAAGTCCATTCCAGACGGTTAACAACAAATGGGTTAGTGTTTTTCACCTACCTAATTTCACTTGATCAAGCCTTTTCTCACATCCTACTAGGATTGTACGGTATACCGGTATTAGTATAATACCGCGATACTAATGAATCATATTCGGTACTATACTGCCTCTAAAAAGTACCGGTCCACAAGCCCACCACCCACCCGCCCGTTGTCGTCACGTCGTGTCATTGCTGGTTTTACGAGCAGAGGAGCATGTTCGACAGCGCACACTCACGGAGTACTTACAAGCAGACAGGGTGTGTAGACAGAAAAGGGAGAACGGACACATTTTAGCTAAAAAACTAACGATAAAGATGAAGTTGTAACACTGAAACACCCCACCGGAAGAGGTGCTTTACGACATGGCTATATACCTAGATAGCGGCTAAAGTTCAGCTGCAGTCGGCAGTGTTTTAGCTACTTCTAAATCACTAATCCTCGCCTCCATGGCTACAAATAAAGTAAGTTTCTTACAAATACCATCCCTGCAGGACGAGGAATAGCTAAACATGATTCACTACACACCGTAGCTCACCGGCATCACAATGTAAACAAACGCCATGGGTGGATCTACACCTAACATCCACAGTAATGATACCAAGTACAGGATCGTACCAGGTACAGGATCGTATTTAGTGGATACTACTATGATTACGTCGATATTTTTTGGCATCACAACATCTTCTTTAGTTTTTTTAAGTTGATATTATGTTTATGAACTTAGGAAATATGTCCCTGGACACATGAGGACTTTGAATATGACCAATGTATGATCCTGTAACTACTTGGTATCGGATTAATACCTAAATTTGTTGTATCATCCAAAACTGATGTAAAGCATCCAAACAACAGAAGAATAAGTTATTATTGCATTTTAACAAAAGTGTAGATAGAACATGTTAAAACAGAAAATAAGCAGATATTAACAGTAAATGAACAAGTAGATTAACAATCAATTTTTATAGTTTGTCCCTTACAATGTTGACAAAATATTAGAATTATAAATGACACAATTTGTTACTGCATATGTCAGCAGACTAATTAGGAGCCTTTGTTTGCTTACTTACTAATAAAAGACAAGTTGTCTTGTATGTTCACTATTTTATTTAAGGACAAATTTGCAATAAGAAACATATGTTTAATGTTAGTTTTTTTTTGTTAAAATAAAGCCAATAATGCGATTTTTTGTGGAGACCTTTATATAGAAAAGTATCGAAAAGTATCAAAATAATTTTGGTACCGGTACCAAAATATTGGTATCGGGACAACACTATATCCTACACTACAAAATAATAAAGGTACTTATTATTGGTACTGATATCATTTAGGGCCAATAATTAAATCTCCAATATCGGTATTGGATCAGAACACCCCGGTTATTAGTGTCAACATTTAATATTTTTCTCATTACATTACAGCTGTTTTCTCTTTTATTTTACTTTTTATGTTTTTAGAATGTTCTGCGGGTCATAAATGGTCCCTGGGCCGCACTTTGGACACCCCTGCTCTAGCGTTACATGAGTATTATCAAAGACCGAAATGGGGCCACAAAAAGTAAATGTATTCTTCTACAGCTGCATTATTGTGACATTGTGGCGCGTAAGCCTCGCCTCCGCCGCCTGCAGATCATAGAAAGTACTGCATGAATAAGCACTTTTTAGGTGAGACTCAATAGATGCATTATTCTGGTGATGTTTGGGGTTCAACTTAAAGTGTTGTGAAATGTCTTGTATTTTTTTAAAGGCTGTGAAACACGTGTACCTCAAAAAAGACAAAAAAAATGGACTGCAATGGTCAGGCTGTAATCCATCCATCCATCCATTTTCTACCGCTTGTCCCTTTGTAATGTTATACAGTATTTCTGTTGTGGCATAATAGACCCAAAAAAACAAAAGATAAGAACACAGGTTAAGGTTAAAAAATGCCTTCAGAACACAGAAGGCATTGAATAACAGGAAATATTAACAAACATATATACAACAATGAACCACGAAAATAGTAACTAATAGCACTAACAATGTGAGGAAGGAGAAAGCATGAAAGACAACAGGTGAAACTAATGAGTTAAGACACACAAATTAGAACAAAACCCTTACAAAATTAAACAAAATAAACAACCTTTACAATATCGTAGACAGTGTTTATATGGAATATTACATAATACAACCCTTTAAAAAAAAGACAGGACACATCTCGTTATGCTAGCATTAGCATTACGTTATGCTAGCATTAGCATCAGTGCTAACGTTAACGTTCAGAGCGGTTATAGAGCCTGTACGAATTTTAAAGCACACTAAAATGAGTTTATTTTGTGATAAGTTAGTATGAGAAAAGATATTCATTATGCACTCACCTTTATAGATTCTGACCATGTCAGCCGATCATTACGCTCCTCGACTGTAGGGGGAGCTGTTGAGCAACATGTATTTACTGTATATTGTAATGTCAAAAACAATTACAGTATTAAACTTAACAGACCTTTAAAAGACACTTTACATTATTTTTTACCATAAATATGATCATGTTAAAAAATATAACTTCATTATCGTTTACTTAATTAGTTATGTAACGTTTTTTCTAAATTATTTTTTATAGAAACTAAACTACTACGTAATATTACGGTATGTACTATGCATTATGTTATGTCAATAATTATTAAACCATACAAACCTTCATAAAACACTAATTATTTGATTTTAACTAAAATAATTATATACCTGCATTAACTATTTTCCTTCATTATTTATGTAATATACATTATTGTAATATTTGATAAATGAACACATAACACTAAATATTTATGAATGTACATGACATCAATTATTAAAGTAAACTTAAAATATGACTTATTAGCTTTGTTCTGATTGGCTGGGGAAAATCACATGACTATACTGTTTTAAAACTACACATTGGAGTTAAAAATGGTTATTTGCCTTACTGCTATTGTGACTATATGATGACTTACAATACTTAAAAAAAGACCAAAAAAAAAAAAAAAAAAGCTATTTTAAGAATGTAAATAAAGTCCACCTTTTGGTGCAGTTTGTCTCAAACTAGCAGTCTGAATTACATAAATACTTTTCATAAAAGGTTCCAAAAAAAGCATAATAAGAATACGAAAAACATGCAAACAACCATTGCACAGAGGGAGCCCAGCTGTGAAAACACACACTCATTAAAAACACAGATTGACTCCAACAACATACACAAACAATAACACATGCGCACACTCTGAGCAGCAAGGATAGTGTGGGAAACACATGCTGCCAGACACATGCTGTCCCCCTGGAAACACACACACATTGGTGTGAAGGGCACATCAGATGAGCTATTATACAGTTAAAAGTCAGAGGAAGTTGAAGCAGGGCAACAGGAAGTGTCACGTCTGCTTGATAGATTGTGTATTTGTACATGGCACCACTCTTATCATGCACTGATTCTCTCTGTGTTTATAGACTTTGTGTGTGTTATGGCTGAAATTGCTAAAGGTCAGAGTATGTATTTATTACACAATGAGATACTGTACTTATTTATTAAAGAAAGTAGACCCCTCAACTAACTTTAAGTCATTACAACACTAATTCCACCCTTTATTCAGAGAAAATAATTTCATGAAAGTACTGAAATATGTTAAAATAATAATTAGTAATGTTTAAATTTTAATGGCATTTAATGTTTATGAATCACTTTTTTTTTTCATAAGGTTCACAAATGTAAAAAAAAAATTATCTGGATTTCTTTTCAATCAATGATAAAATGTTGATGACAAATGTATTCAATATAAAATATATTTTAGTTTCGACTATTATTTGTATTAAATTATTGATAAAAACTTTTTTTACACACACACACACACACACACACACACACACACACACACACACACACACACACACATACATACACACATACATACATACATATATATATATATATATATATATATATATATATATATATATATATATATATATATATATATATATAATATAAATAATTGTATTCAATTAAAAATATATATTTTATTTTATTGTTCGTAAATTAAATATATTTTTGGAAAAGATCACAAATGCAAAACATTTTTTAAGGTAATTATCTGACATTTTTGCAATCAAATGATAAAATGTTAATGACAAATTTTTTTTAAATCAAAAAAAAAGTTTTGACTAGTATTTGTATTAAATTCTTTTTTCAATTAGATTTTACTATAATGTTAATAAATTAAATATATTCTTGTAAAAACTCACATATGTAAAAAAAAAAAAAAAAAAAACATTTCATAATGATTACCTGGTATTTTTTCAATCAAGTGATAAAATGTTGATGAAAAAATTATTAAATATCAAAAAAGTTTTGAATAGTAATTGCATTAAATAATCATTTAAATTAGATTTCAATTTAATGTTCATAAATTAAATATATTATTGGAAAAGTTGAAATGCAAAAAACGTTTTACAATAGTTATGTAATTTTTTAAGCAAATTATGAAATGTTAACAACAAAATATTAAATATAAAATATATATTTTTTCTTAACAATTATATTCATATTTTAAAAAAAACAAATATTTAAATGTTAATTTTAATGTGTATTGTTTTTGTTTTTTAGCCGTCCCCAGAATGAGAGGTATACTAGAATGGGAATAATCAAAAGACGATATTTGCAGAAATTATTCAAATGAGGTGTTTGGAAAGGGGGAGAGGCTTATAAAAATGTTCATAATAAAATCTGACAATATGTTGTGATCAAATGCAAAAATATGAAAAAAAAATAGCCTACTGTTAAAATGCGAATTCATGCCATTTACAGTATTCACTATGAGAGTACAATAAATTAGCAATTGTAATGTTATCAGTTTAGGAATGTATAAAACTTTCGAAAAAGACCCTAGAAAGGTGATTCTGACATGTGACTGGAGGTTACACGCGCAGCCAGGATATGGTAATGACTTGTTTCATTGAAGTATCAAGTGAGAATATATAGTATTATACAGTATTGTAACAAAGAGGCGGCCATAACTAAATCCATGAGGATGCCCTGGGCTACAAGCAGCTTTACTGCGCTGCTTTAATTGTCTCTATGCAAACACGGGACGCTAAAGTGATTGGTCACACTCCCAGCACACTTGTTTGGACAAAGCAGTCCACTAAGAGGCTGGCGCTAATCCGTGATTGGTTCAAAGATGGAGTATTCAACTAAATTCAGGGGTGTGAGCATCCATTGAGAAAAAAAGAAGAAAATTGAGAGAAAAAAGGAACATTTCTATAAGCATGAAGCGTTGCCATGCAAACCCTGAAAGAAAATGTTGAAAATCAAGACCAGATTTCCTGCAATTTGGTGCATTTCTACACTATATTTTACAAAACCCAAAACCAGTGAAGTTGGCACATTGTGTAATTCGTAAATAAAAACAGAATACAATAATTTGCAAATCCTTTTCAACTTATATTCAATTGAATAGACTGCAAAGACAAGATATTTAATGTTCTAACTGAGAAACTGAGAAACATGTTTTTTTTTTGCAAATAATCATTAACCTAGAATTTAATGGCAGAAACACATTGCAAAAAAGTTGGCACGGGGGCATTTTTACTAGTGTTACATGGCCTTTCTTTTTAACAACACTCAGCAAACGTTTGGGAACTGAGAAGACCAATTTTTTAAGCTTTTCAGGTGGAATTCTTTCCAATTCTTGCTTGATGTACAGCTTAAGTTGTTCAACAGTCCGGGGTCTACGTTGTGGTATTTTAGGCTTCATATTGCGCCACACATTTTCAATGGGAGACAGGTCTGGACTACAGGCAGGACAGTCTAGTACCCGCACTCTTTTACTATGAAGCCACGCTGTTGTAACACGTGGCTTGGCGTTGTCTTGCTGAAATAAGCAGGGGCGTCCATGATAACGTTGGTTAGATGGCAACATATGTTGCTCCAAAACCTGTATGTACCTTTCAGCATTAATGGTGCCTTCACAGATGTGTAAGTTACCCATGCCTTGGGCACTAATACACCCCCATACCATCACAGATACTGGCTTTTGAACTTTGCGCCTAGACCAATCTGAATGGTTCTTTTCCTCTTTGTTCCGGAGGACACACCATCCACAATTTCCAAAAACAACTTGAAATGTGGACTCGTCAGACCCCAGAACACTTTGCATCAGTCCAACTTAGATGAGCTCGGGCCCAGCAAAGCCGGCGGCGTTTCTGGGTGTTGTTGATAAATGGCTTTCCCTTTGCATAGTGGAGTTGCAACTTGTACTTAAAGATTTAGTGACAAACTATAGTTACTGACAATGGTTTTCTGATGTGTTCCTGAGCCCATGTGGTGATATCCTTTACACACTGATGTCGGTTTGATGCAGTACTGCCTGAGGGATCCAAGGTCATGGCCATTCAATGTTACGTGCAGAGATTTCTCCAGATTCTCTGGACCTTTTGATGATATTACGGACTGTAGATGGTGAAATCCATAAATTCCTTGCAATAGCTCGTTGAGAAATGTTGTTCTTAAACTGTTTGATAATTTGCTCATGGGTTTGTTCACAAAGTGGTGACACTTGCCCAATCCTTGTTTGTGAATGACTGAGCATTTCATGGAAGCTACTTTTATACCCAATCATGGCACCCACCTGTTCCCAATTAGCCTGTTCACCTGTGGGATTTTCCAAATAAGTGTTTGATGAGCATTCCTCAACTTTGTCCGTCTTTTTTGCCACTTGAGGACGGCGTGACGAAGTTGGGAGAATGGCCGTGCCAGCAATCTGAGGGTTACTGGTTCAATCCCCACCTTCTACCATCCTAGTCACGTCCTTTGTGTCCTTGAGCAAGATACTTCACCCTTGCTCCTGATGGGCCTGGTTAGCGCCGTGCATGGCAGATCCCGCCATCAGTGTGTGAATGTGTGAATGTGTGTGTGTGAATGGGTGAATGTGGAAGTGTCAAAGGGCTTTGAGTTCCTTAAAAAAAAGAAAGGTAGAAAAGCGCTATACAAGTACAACCCATTTACCATTTACTTGTGCCAGCTTTTTTGAAACATTTTGCAGGCATCAAATTCCAAATGAGCTAATGTTTGCAAAAAAAAAAAAAGTTTTCCAGATCGAACGTTAAGTATCTTGTCTTTGCAGTCGATTCAATTGAATATAGGTTGAAAAGGGTTTGCAAATCATTGTAATCTGTTTTTATTTACGATTTACACAACGTGCCAACTTCACTGGTTTTGGGGTTTGTATATATAGATTTATTCTCATCTACCACCCTCTTTCGGCTGTCTTTTTGACACCTATATATGCCATGTAATGTACCACAGAATGTTTATTTATTTTTTAGTAGATCATTTACCAACATTATTATCATTGAAAATGTTATGTAAAATTCTATAACATGCAAAAATGTTTGTTTTCAGTTTTGAACTGAACTCGGGGGCCGGCATGGTGTCATTACCGGGGCCTGGTTTTAAAGCATCCTCACTTGTAACCAGTCAGCCCTATTGAAGACTGAGAACCTTAACAACAAACTTTTATTAGAAAACTGCGTGGCTTCAAATGCACAGAAGGGAATGCTTGATTCTTTGCAGTACAGAAACAAAATCTGCTACAACAGTGTTGACAAAGTCTTAGAACCTGAACCCTCCTCTTTTTTTTAACGCAACGGATAAGTGGAAAAAGGGCAAAATGAGTGAGAACATGATTCAGCATGAGAAGGCCAAGTCTGTTTTCTTCATGTGAACGCAAGAACAATGTAACGAGTAAAGATGTGTGGCATAGTAGCAAAAGGCCAGCGCATGAAAAAACAACATAGGATCAGCTCTGAAACACCCGTGTGTGTGTGTGTTAGTAGTGTCTGTAATGGCGATGGGCGGGCCCATAGTGCATGGGCAAGTCAAACATGTGCAAGTTATGCGGCTGACGAGGGTTGTCGTGAAGATTGTTATTGTGATGGTGGTGGTGATAATGTTCATAGTGGTGCTGGTGGTTGTTATTATTTAAAGGGGGCGGCACATATGGCGCCGGTGGCATAAACATCTGACCCTGGGCTAGATGTTGGGGCACTAAGATAGGACCTTGTACCGCTTGGAGAAGAGGTGGTACGACCACATGGGGCGGCGGCACAGGCGCAAGTTGAGGTTCAGGGGGCGGACCCACTCGCGGCCGCTTGACCTCGATGACAGGAGCCTCGATGGGAGGGCCCACTTTCTTACCCAAATTATCTGAGGGTAAAAATTTAAAATAAGAGCTGGACCAGTGCTTACAAACACAATGAATACAACTGTGATGAGCAAAGATACCTGAAAACTTCTTATTCAGCTGCACTTCTCCTTCCTTCTGGATATTTTGAATGATTCGCTCGTCATCTTGCTGCAGGACCAAACGAACACACGCACACATTTATATAAGATTCAAGGAACTTTGTCATACCAGCAAACATGAGATGGAATGAAATTTAGTACCCGAGGTCCCAGATTTAGCCCAATGAGTACCACAAGAACAACAGTATATGCATACGATAACGTAAATCGAATAAAAAAAAAAAAATATATATATATATATATATATATAGTATGTTATAAATAGCATAGGCTGATAGGAATAGATGATGAATGAAAAAGAAAAATAGAGGGCTGCAGTTTTCAATTGTTTCAGTAATCAAGTAATGTATGGATTAGTTTGTACGTTTAATCGAGTAATTGGATAAAACAATTTATAGCCTCCATGCGTATTTGATGGAAAACCTTCTTTTCTTTTTAACAAATGCACATCATTAACACTGAGGCCCTGTCTATATCAAACCGGATAACTCCTTAAATTAATTAAATTAAATTAGCCCCTCAACTCCCCCCAAAATGGATTAACTCGCTGGAATAAAAAAGACAATATAACATACATCCATAAACGTGGACGCATGTGAAAAAATGCAATATATTTATCTGTACAGTAATCTATTTATTTATTTATATATATTTATATATTATATAAATAGGGACGGCGTGACAAAGTTGGTAGAGTGGCCGTGCCAGCAATCAGAGGGTTGCTGGTTACTGGGTTTCAATCCCCACCTTCCCCCATCCTAGTCACGTCCGTTGTGTCCTTGGGCAAGACACTTCACCCCTTGCTCCTGATGGCTGCTGGTTAGCGCCTTGCATGGCAGCTCCCGCCATCAGTGTGTGAATGTGTGTGTGAATGGGTGAATGTGGTAATACTGTCAAAGCGCTTTGAGTACCTTGAAGGTAGAAAAGCGCTATACAAGTATAACCCATTTATCATTTATCATTTATATATGTTATATATATTATTTATATATATTTATTTATTTATATATACACCTTATTGCATTTTTATCCTGCACTACCATGAACTTATGTAATGAAATTTCGTTCTTATCTGTGCTGTAAAGTTCAAATTTGAATGACAATAAAAAGGAAGTCTAAGTCTAAGTCTACTTCTAAACAAATAACTATTTAGCCTAAACCCCGTGTCAGCCACACTAACCCATCGTTTAAGGTTCCCCTCCTTGGATATTTTTTACACGGGTAGGTGCGTCGTATATTTCTTGAATCTCAGGCTCTTAGCTCTATATGGACTCATCAATCGTTTATAAACGAAATAAGGCGATGAAGTGACGTCAGAAAGAACGCGCCACAGCCAATTTCATAAAAAACGGTTTCCACTCGTAGGTTACCACTAGAAAGATGGAGGCAAGTCATCCAGACATACCCGTGTTTCTCCTTTTTCTACATGTACAGGCGTTTGTAGAAATCACATAATTTCAGATTCAACACATCTCGGAAGGCAACATAGCAATGTTGAGCGACGGTTTTGGATAAGGCCTGGAAAAACGGCAGCCTGGTGGGATATGTTTGTCAACGAGTGTGTTGTGCCAGAGGAATGGCAAGAGAACTTTCAAATGTCCAGGTCAGCTGTGATTCTACTTAGCGAAAAACTTTGTCCATTTGTCTAAGGGGAGACAACGAGAATGCGGGCTCCCGTGGATGTGATAAAACAAGGTAGCTTGTGCTTTGTATTACTTGGCCGACAAGACTTGTGTATGCTTGTTTTGTACTCCATAACTACTGTGAAGCCATGAAGGAGTTTTAAATCAGAAGGAAAAGACCGTCCGCCTCGACTAGATACAGTTCCAGATCGACTTTGTTGCTATTTTTCTGGACTAGCTTGCCGTTGTGTGGACTACAGAGGTATTGTTAATCAGTTTGGAAATGCTGCATGAAGAGGTTTGTGTACGCTTTATTATTCTCCTTGTAATTTGAAGCACCTGCTTAATTTTCTTTCATATTTCGTTCGGGAGTCTGCATTAAGCCAGCATTCAACATTTCCTTAGTTACCTTATTAAAAAATCTCTTCTTTTTTTTTCTACCATCAATGCACTTGAAAATGTTGTGTCCCCTCTTCATTATAATTGTTGCTGTTTTTATTGAATGGTATCTGCTTCCGGGCTCCTATGCCTTGAGGCTGGCGCACGCGCGACACGAAGGGTCCCCTCAGCCGCAAACCCCCCCTAGAGAGATCTGGTTTCCAATCGCATAATCCAGGTGTGTTAGTCCGACTTTTCAAAAACAGAACACGATCGGATTGAGGTGTTTCCATGAGCTTTAGGAGGCTCATTTGGAGCCAAACTATTCGAGAAATTGGACTAATTTAGTGCATGGACACGTACAGACTGGCACATTCGCACAACAACTCTTTAGTGTTGGACTTTATAGAAGTTCTACTGTACTGTTGAGGAAGCCTCCAATTCCCCACCCTTGTTAGCCATTGGATAAACTCAAAGCCCATTTAGGAGCAGCATAGGAGGTGGGGGGTGTAATTGTTACTTGTGCTTGCCAGTGGCATTGTAGCCAGGTCACTGTGGGCGTTTCACGGGGCCAGATGGTTGGGGTCAAAAAGCGTGTTGAGTGAATATTTTGGATGGTGGAAGCGGATATGCACTAACTGTAGGTATATTAAGGCCACAGAATAGAACAAACAAGAGTTGGGGGTCATGTAATTCACAAAGCGTGCACATTGTGTGTGTGTACCGTGGGATCCGTCCACAGAGAGCACTTCATGCATTGGCGACAGGGAGCGCCCGGTGAACGAGCGTGCTGGCAGAAGTGGTTGTAGCCAGCAATGGGCTCTCGGCAGAGGTAGCACATGAAGCTGCCACAGCGACACGACATGCGGTTGCAGCCCTCCGACTTGACCAGGCCAGTGCCGCACTTGACACACTTCCTGACACGGGCTTCCGTCATGCGCTCCTCGCTGTGGAATAAGAGAGCCACGAAACAGCCAAATACATTGTGAGGTGATTGGGTTATCACTGCAAACTACACCATGATAATAGCAACAAATGAATGGAAAGTGAACGTAGAATAGCCTTTGCTGCTGATAATCATGTTTGTTTTTGCTGTATTGTCTCAGAGTCGTGTATTTTTTAAGCTTTTATATTGAATTTGTCTAAGCAATCTCATCAGCTAAGTGATCACTTTGAAGCCATGCAGGCACTGTGTCTTTTTGTAACCCATCCATCCATCCATTTTCTACCGCTTGTCCCTTTGGGGTCACGGGAGGTCGCTGGAGCCTATCTTAGCTGCATTTGGGCGGTAGGCAGGGTAGACCCTGGACAAGTCGCAACCTCATCACAGGACCAACACAGATAGACAGACATCATCATAGGACCAATTTAGTGTTGCCAATCAACCTATCCCCAGGTGCATATCTTTGGAGGTGGGAGGAAGCCGAAGTACTTGGAGGGAACCAAGGAGCAAAATTTGGTTCAGGCCCAACGAGTTTGCCTCCTAAATATGCTGCAGTAAAGCGAACAAACACATCCTCAAAGCAATGTAGCATTCTCGCTAGCAGCCAACATACGGTACCTACACAGTGCCAAGCCACTTTTAAGTCACTAATCCTTGCCTCCGTTGGAGAACGAGGAATAGCTAAACATGCTACACTACACACTGTAGAGCTCGAGCTCTTGAATGTAAACAAAGTGGGCGGATCGATACAAACATCAACAGTAACAATACCAAGTATAGTATCAGTATGCAGTCAATACAACAGTGATTAGATCGATATATATATTTTTTTATCATCAAAACATTTTTTGTCGTTTTTATTTTTTACAAACTCAGGAAATAAGTCTCTGGACACAGGAAGAATTTTAGGACAAAGACCAAATGATTTAAATCAGAGCCAATAGTAGGAAATAATTAAAATATTTAATTGATTTTTTTTAACATCGCCATCCCGTGTTTTTTGTCTGATTATAATTGTGATCAAAAATGGAATCATTCAATTACTTTGAACATTTAAAGTATGAGTATCAGCTTTGGTAATTGACCAATACTGCCCCTGTAACTACTTGGTATTAAATCGATACCTAAATTTGTAGTATCGTCCAAAACTATCCAAAAACCGAAGATTAAGTGCATAGTAAATTAACAAAAGTGTAGGTAGAACATGTTCCAACAGAAAGTAACCAGATAATAACAATAAATTAACAAATAGATTAATAATAGTTTTGACAAAATAATACAACCGTAAATGACACAATATGTTACCACATACATCAGCAGCTAACTTAGGAGCCTTTGTAACCCATGTACATTTACAATAATATATCGTGAGACATATTGTTATCGCAAGAGTCTGCAATATATATCACGATATAGTTTAGGCCATCCCTAGAGACAAGCTAGAATTTATGTTCAATGGTTGACAAAAGTTAGTGTCCTATCAGGCATGTATAAACGGCACGTAAACACTTCTGTTACGGCTATGACTACTTTTGCAAACCACTGTTTGAAAAAACACCTAATTGAATGAGTGAGGTCCCAAAAGTTAGCAAAATGATCATCATTAGGCTTCTTTCACATGCTACCATTCATATGAAACAGTTAAACAGGTTTGACTCTGAGCTTTAGACTCTGTTGCTCTCTCATTGTTTTAAACAAGGCAGAAAACTGAATAATTTTTGCATGATAAAAAGGAATGAAATTCCAAATGCAACATGTTTAATAGGTCAAAACTGATCTATCCAACAGGCCACTTCCTGTCTCTGTCAGCACCAGGAAGTAGGAAAATCTGCTCAATGGCTCAAAACAGGAAGTACCGGCCTGGCGGGCTCACAGGAAACAGCCGGCCTATTTGCTTCCCAGAGGGTTGCCCGGGAAACCCCATCACTACATCCTGGTGTACAGAGAGTAGATGAAGAAGACACAGAACACAATATAGACTTACAAGAGCACCCTCATGCGGATCTCGTCTTTCTCCAAGACTTGCTTGCACGTCTTTCCTGAATGCAGCTTCCATTGTACGTGGCATTTCCGGCAGCTTTCCTACACACCAACAGACATGTATTTATTTAGGTTAGATTTGGTGGTACTTTATTAATCCTGAAGGAAATTAAGTGGTCATCTGTAGCTCTCATGCATACATAATAGGGTTGTCACGATACCAGTATTTCGGTAGTCGATACTTATGAAATGACGAGGTTCTTGTAATTTACAAGTATTTACCAATACTGTGCTTCAACATCTTTCTGAACAGAATTTAAATTGCAGTAGCAGCTGCCAAGAGCTAACTTTACGTTGAAAAAAAGAACAGCAGTGGCCAAAAGCATCCCAGTAATTCAAAACAAACACTACTATGCTTATAAATATGGTCATAAATAACGACAGTCAACTATTCTACTAAAAATACAAGCAGTGGCGTGAAACCTTCAAGTACATAAAACAAACACTGTGGTGGTAGTGTGATTTTGTCATGTCATTTGTAATGTAGAAATAAAATAAGCAAAAATATAACAGGAAAAACATTTCAACCTTTTCTCACTACATTGTGCCTTTTTTGTTTTAACACTATTTTTTGGTTTGTTTTATGTCTACAATGTGCCATTAAAAGAGCTGCGTTCAGCGAATGCACGCGTTACATTTCTGATGAAATAAGTAAATAAGTGGTGTTTAAAATGTGACCAAACGACAGAAGAGTGTCTTTAAACAGTGTTTTTGTTGCATTTTTAAAAGTTATAAAGGTTGAGTTAGTTATATGCCTCTCGAGGTTTTCTGCACGCTGCGGTAATGCACACTTCTTGGGCTTTTGGTGGCGGATCTCCGCTTTCACTTGCACGGCGACAGGCTTCCAATAATACATAAATATATGTAAACAATGTGTCATTTTTTAAGACAGCTTCAGTGCCGACCATTGATGCAGATCGCTGAGGAAAAAGTGTTCAGTAGTCATGATACTGGAAAAAAGCAGGTGTTTATTTATTTTTTGTGTGTTGGTATCGACATCAAAGTATCAATACTTGCGACAACCCTAATACATAACCATTCACACAAACACTACATACAATACATGAAAAATAACAATAGTGCAAAAAAACCCAGAATAATGTATGTTTATAAAATACTTTACCAGTACTACCAAAATTACTTTTTAAAAAGGTAAAGTCAGAGAAATAGATGTGCTGCAGACACAGCAAGGTGTGGCCCCCCTGTGCATGCATTGCCCTTTACTGACTGGTTGCCTAGAAACTGCGAATCCATCCTGCAAGCTTCAGCTAGCTCACATACAGCATTGTCACACACACACACACACACACACACACACACACACACACACACACACACACACACACACACACACACACACACACACACACACACACACACACACACACACACACACACACACACACACACACACACACACACACACACACACACACACACACGCGCTGCAGCTAGTGCTAATCCTTAGCTAAGTGGAACCATCATCAATATTTGAGTCATGACTCATCTAACATTGAAGATTGGCGAGGAGGATGAGGAAGGGCAGATGTGGCAGCATGTTGCAGAGTTGCATGCATGTGTTTTCCACACAAGACAAAGAAAAGACCTGATCTCGACGAGTAGAGCCTTTTGAAATCCATTTATAAGCTGATTCAACCTTTGTGTGACAGTTTGAAGTGAAAGCCCCTTTTTGACACATTTGAATGAGTTTACATTGAACGAGACATTCAGATTTTTACACATTTTGCAGGGAAAAAAAAATAGACCCTCTTGTCACAATAAGCGAGTGTATGGTGAACCATCGCCCCCTACTGTTCACCACTGACCAGACCAGAAAGCATGACAGGCGGCTTGGCTTGCTTTAATAACAGACAGATCTCCACCCAATCCTCAAAAAAAAAAAAAAAAACACACACACACACACACACACACACACACACACACACACACACACACACACACACACACACACACACACACACACACACACACACACACACACACACACACACACACACACACACACACACACACACACACACACACACACACACACACACACACACACACACACACACTATAGCAAAGCTCTTCCTTTACGATCCACATCCGTTTTTTCCAGCTTTGGTTTGCACTCCTCCCTTGCAACCATTCCCGCTTGTGCTAACCTGTCATTAAACGCCACCCCCTGGGGTTCCTCCAGTTGTAGCATGCCTCTCTTCCTCCATTTCTTTTGTTTCGTGGCTGCAGCCTCCACATTCCCTTATAAGGCGGTACAAGCCCTTTTGCAGAGGCTCTGCAGGGGAAGTGGGGGCTGCATTGTGTTGTCTTTTCGGGCTGGAGGTACCGACATAACGCTACATCTGACTTTTCACTGGCCGACATTTGAAAATCATGCCATGGAGAAATGATAATGCAAGCCAGGAACTAGCTTGTTCTAATGTTCACGGATTTAACCACATGTGGAATAAATTAGCCCAAAAGCATGCGAGGGAGGGATGGAGGGGTGGAGAATATGGGTCATACTTCAAGTGAACCACATTTGAAATGGAGGAGGAAGTGTTTTCAGCCAATGAGCAGCTAGTGTGAGGGGTGTGGAGGGAAGATCTTGCCGATGAGGCAGCATTGAATGAGAAAATAACGGTAGGCGGGCTTATGGAAGTGTGTCAATTACATAATAAGGCCCCGCCCTAACCATAGGCCGAGTTGCTCATGGGGTTGCTTTTCAAAAACTGGAAAAGTACCCATGCTGTTTGCTAAATTAATTTAAAAAAACAGATAGCTGGTGTAATACATTTGGCCTAATGAGAAGAGACATCGCAACCGAGACCCCACTCACAACCTTAACGTATAAAAAGAGCAAGATACTCCCAACTTTTTTTAAAGAGCAATTTGTTCGTAATAGAACATTGTAGAGAAATCTTATAAGGTTAAGTCTTAATACTTGATCAAAATGTGCAGCTGTTGCATACACAAACACTGAGGGTGTGTGCATAATTGTTAAGCTGCAGCTGTGTGCATACACTGTACACTCAGAAAGAGCAAAGAGCACCACTTAGAGGCCCATTGACGGAATTGCATGGGAATGAATGAATTCCTTGGATTCTTGTTAGCATGTAAGCACCAGGGTTAGTTTGTTTGTAACATAACTGTGGAATCTTTACTATTGGGAAATGGGGCCTCGCGGGGGTCTGCACTCTCCAAGAGTTATTTTAGTTATCAATATCA
This sequence comes from Nerophis lumbriciformis, assembly GCF_033978685.3. Lineage (NCBI taxonomy): Eukaryota > Metazoa > Chordata > Actinopteri > Syngnathiformes > Syngnathidae > Nerophis > Nerophis lumbriciformis. Next base: position 22,399,812 of record NC_084569.2, read on the forward strand.
AAATCTACTTCAATCCGCCAGGACTGGTCCGTGAAGTTTGACATCTGACACTCGATTCTCCAGCCCTGTTGTGTTTAAAGTAATTGTTGCTGTTTGTATACCTGTTGGAATCCCAAATACTCAACCCCATATGAGGGGGATGTTAAT
>NC_084569.2:22404958-22409958 GCF_033978685.3 Nerophis lumbriciformis
CCGTACAAAAAATCATCTTCATGCATGACAATGCCCCATATCATGCTGCAAAGAACACCACTGAGTCACTGGCTGCTATGGGCATAAGAGGAGAGAAACTGATGGTGTGACCACCATCCTCTCCTGACCTCAACCCTATTGAGAACCTCTGGAGCATCATCAAACAAAATATCTATGAGGGTAGGAGACAGTTCATATCCAAGCAGCAACTCTGATACGCTATTCTAACATCCTGCAAAGATATTAAAGCTGAAACTGTCCAAAAACTCACAAGTTCAATGGATACAAGGCTTATGAAAGTGATATCAAGCAAGGGGTCCTATATTAACATGTAACTCAGCCTGTTTAATCAAAAAGTTATTTCAATCAAAAATATTTTAAACTATATGGTCTTATAATGCTACAAATTCAACATGTAATCATTTTTAGTTCTTTACAGCCTATAAAATGTCTTGAAACGCTTTTGTGCTTAATACTTTGGAACAGTGGACTTTGACTTATTTATCCATGCATCCATCCATTTTCTACCGCTTAATCCCTCTAGGTCGCGGGGGGCGCTGGAGCCTATCTCAGCTACAATCGGGCGGAAGGCGGGGTACACCCTGGACAAGTCGCCACCTCATCACAGGGCCAACACAGATAGACAACATTCACACTCACATTCACACACTAGGGCCAATTTAGTGTTGCCAATCAACCTATCCCCAGGTGCATGTTTTGTTATTTATTGTATTTATTTATTGTAAAAATACTGTTATCATTTCGATATTTGTTCAATGAAGTTTGAACTAAACTAACGGCTGATGACTTGAAAATTATACTGACTGACAATTGCATCAATTATTTATGAAAATTTGACTAAAATGTACTTTGCATAATAATTTGGAACACAGTGTGTGTGTGTGTGTGTGTGTGTGTGTGTGCATATATTTATATATATATATATATATATATATATATATATATATATATATATATATATATACATATATATATATAGTGTGTGTGCATGTAAATAAAGGCTTTTAATTTAACAGTTGACAAATGTTCTGCATTTTCTCCTGTTACAAATCCAAGGCATCTACTGTCAACAGATGACATTAAACAGATACTGTGAAACACTATCTACTAAGGCTTGCACTGCTTAGATAGTCAAGTCGAAAGTTGTAATTCAATAGAAGAGGAATCTGCAACTGTTTCATCTATAGTCAGATTGCAACCTCTGGACGTTAAAAAAACATGTGAGTACCGTATTTTCCGCACTATAAGGCGCACCGGATTATTAGCCGCACCTTCTATGAATTACATATTTCATAATTTTGTCCACCAATAAGCCGCCCCGGACTAAAAGCCGCGCCTACGCTGCGCTAAAGTGAATGTCAAAAAAACGCTGCGCTAAAGTGAATGTCAAAAAAACAGTCAGATAGTTCAGTCAAACTTTAATAATATATTGAAAACCAGCGTTCTAACAACTCTGTCCCAAAATGTACGCAATTGTGCAATCACAAACATAGTAAAATTCAAAATGGTGTAGAGCAATAAATAGCAACATAATGTTGCTCGAACGTTAATGTCACAACACACAAAATAAACATAGCGCTCACCTTCTGAAGTTATTCTTCATTCGTAAATCCTTCGAATTCTTCGTCTTCGGTGTCCGAATTGAAAAGTTGCGCAAGCGTGGGATCCAAAAATGGCCGGTTCCGTCTCGTAGAAGTCATCGGGAGTCAGTGTCGCTGTTGTTGTGCAGCAGTTCTGTGAATCCTGCCTTCCGGAAAGCTCGGACCACAGTTGTGACCGAAACTATCTGCCCAGGCATTTACGATCCACTGGCAGATGTTGGCGTATGTCGACCGGCGCTATCTGCCCGTCTTAGTGAAGGTGTGTTCGCCTTCGGAGCTGTGTGAAAAAAGCCACCCGGCCTCTTCGCGTAAACTTCCCTTAACCACTCGCTCATCTTTTCTTCATCCATCCATCCCTTCGAGTTAGCTTTTATGATGACGCCGGCTGGAAAGGTCTCTTTTGGATGGGTGGAAGTTAGCATGGCAAGCTAGAACCACAGTGAAGGATGACTCCTCATTCCCTGTGGTGCGAATATTCACCGTACGTGCTCCCGTTCCACAGTGCAGTTCACAGGAATATCAGTTGCTGTGAAATACGGTAGTAATCCGTGTGCGGATGGAGAGATTGCGTCTTTTTATGATCCGGATCCTTGTCGCGTAGTAGGAGCCATTTTGTGGTCTTTACAGATGTAAACAGGAAATGAAACGTACGGTGATATCCGCGCGTTTTTTCTTCTTCTTCCGGGGGCGGGTGAAGCGCTTCCTGTTCTATGGGGGCGGGTGAAGCGCTTCCTGTTCTATGGGGGCGGGTGCTTTCCTTGGCGGTTGCTTGCGTAGAAGAAGAAGCGCTTCCTGTTCTACCGGGAAAAAAGATGGCGGCTGTTTACCGAAGTTGCGAGACCGAAACTTTATGAAAATGAATCGTAATAAAGCGCACCGGGTTATTAGGCGCACTGTCAGCTTTTGAGAAAAATTGTGGTTTTTAGGTGCGCCTTATAGTGCGGAAAATACGGTAACACGGTGTTAAGGGTTGACTCAAACATTGCAATTCGGGAGAGTATGACACATTTGCAGCACGCACATGGGAGGACTGTCATCCTCGTTAAGGAGACTTTTAGACTAATTCATTGCGTTCTTGCCCTCTTGCCAGCATTCCTCAGACAGCGGGAGGAGGAACAGTGATAAGAGGTGACCTCTCCAGATGGCACCATTCCCCCCCGCCCACTTTCAATCCCTCCTCTTGCACATGCTTGACCTCTGCACCCAGCCTGATTCCTGCTGCTCCACTCACTGTAAACCTATGCCAGTCAGTGGAGCAACACATTTATGATGCACTCCCACGGAATTTGTATGCATCATTGATAAATGATGACATCTGGCTTCAATTACTCTAACCATTCAAGGGAATACAGGATTTACCTTGCGACAGCGAGGGTTGGGGCAGCTGAAGAGAGACATTGCTTTGTCCAATAAGGCCGGGAAGTTGCAAAATGGACATCTGGGTGAGGGGTGAAAGTATGAGGATGTTAGTATAGCACTGAAAAACATGCATATGGTAAAAAAAAATAAAAAAATAAAAAAATAGAAAACTACCCTGCTAGCTAACTCAAACATGTTACCAGTTCCTAAGAGTCTTCTGAATCAGACAGTATGGGGGTGTACATTTTGCAAAAATAAAGTTGAATACTTTTGAGGGTAAGTGTATCCTTACATTCAAACCCATCCACCATGTTAAAGTCGAGGGAAGAGAATAAAATATATATTCAAAGAAACCGACATAGTCCATCCATCCATTTTCTACCTCTTGTCCCTTTTGGGGTCGAAGGGGGGTGCTGGAGCCTATCTCAGCTGCATTCGGGCGGAAGGCGGGGTACACCCTGGACAAGTCGCAATATTTATGGCTCTGAAAAAGGGAAATGCTATTGCATAATAAGCATTCAAGTAGTAATAATGTTATCAAAGTACAGCTTTGATTTTCTTTACTTTGAGATTAACAATTAATAGTTAACTACTAAAGTCACTACTGCCTAGTTTCTCTTGTTACGGTATATTCTTATTTTACTGTTATGTTTTTATTCTCATTGTTGCTTTTTTATTTATTCTTATTGTAATCTTTTTCTATTTTGTTTTCATTTATACCCCCATTATTTACTTTTTACTTTTTAAATTCAATCTCAATTCTGTACACTGCTGCTGGAATTTTAATTTTCCTGAGGGAACTCTCCTGAAGGAATCAATAAAGTACTATCTATCTATCTATCTATCTATCTATCTAATGGTTTATTAGCCATCTGATTTAAAGACACATGCATCCATCATCAAAGTTACCTTCTTAGGTCAAACATAACATAATGAGAGTCTGCGCTGGTGGTGATTAGCCTTTGTTTTGATAGGTTTGACATTAACATAAAACATTTGTTCTTAAATATATGTGAGACCTTATACAGTAAGTGATGTTTTATTATGTTGGTTGAAAACTGGCGAGGACGCCAAAAAAAGACACTTGTCCTGCCCCTCAACCTATTTCTTTGTGAGGATTAGGTGACATTCTTCACCTACCGTATTTTTCTGACTATAAGTCGCAGTTTTTTTCATAGTTTGGCCGGGCTCCAGTGCGATTTATATATGTTTTTTTCCTTCTTTATTGTGCATTTTCGGTAGGTGCGACTTATACTGCGGTGCGACTTATACTCCGAAAAATACGGTAAATGCGAATATATGAACATCCAAGCAGTCGGCATCCTAATGACAACAGACGTTGCACAGTAATTGATGTTGTATTGTTTGTTGGTTCTTATAGTCTGCAGTGAGTAATAATTAGAGATGAAGGAAAAAAAACAACCTTGTGATGCGTTTCTGAAATGAATGCGCTACTTAAACATTTTCAAAATACGTAAATATTAAATGTTATTATAAATGTGCCTGTGACTACATTACATCTACACTTACATCATGTATATAAAACCTCAATGGAGGTGTTTGGATGTCACTGTGTATGTTTAAAATGTTCAAAATACGTAAATACTAAATGCTACTATACATGTGCCCGTGACTACATTACATCATGTGTATAAAACCTCAATGGAGGTGTTTGGATGTTTTTTTAAAAGCTTTATAGGCGGATTTTGATCGCATTTATTTAATATTTAGTATGCAAAAATAAATAAATAAACCATCCATTGTCATGTCTCTCATTATGATTGTGAATGATAGGCAAAAATCCCCAAAAAAGTGCAGTTCCCCTTTAAGTGTAGCTGTGTCGACATATCATATTCCCTTTCGAGCTTGCTATAACAAATCTCACTTTAGCACCAATTGAAAAAAATATATAAACTGCTCAAGCGTTAAACTTGTCTTTTGTCCATTTATTCTGCGTAGACACAAATTAATATCTCATTGAAGAGCGAGACATAGTCCTAGTTAAAATAACCTTATTGG
>NC_084569.2:22414958-22514958 GCF_033978685.3 Nerophis lumbriciformis
ATCTTGTCCTTTCGGTCATAACCCAAAGCTCATGACCATAGGTGAGGATGGGAACGTAGATCGACCGGTAAATTGAGAGCTTTGCCTTCCGGCTCAGCTCCTTCTTCACCACAACGGATCGATACAGCGTCCGCATTACTGAAGACGCCGCACCGATCCGCCTGTCGATCTCACGATCCACTCTTCCCTCACTCGTGAACAAGACTCCGAGGTACTTGAACTCCTCCACTTGGGGCAAGATCTCCTCCCCAACCCGGAGATGGCACTCCACCCTTTTCCGGGCGAGAACCATGGACTCGGACTTGGAGGTGCTGATTCTCATCCCAGTCGCTTCACACTCAGCTGCGAACCGATCCAGCGAGAGCTGAAGATCCTGGCCAGATGAAGCCATCAGGACCACATCATCTGCAAAAAGCAGAGACCTAATCCTGCAGTCACCAAACCAGATCCCCTCAACGCCTTGACTGCGCCTAGAAATTCTGTCCATAAAAGTTATGAACAGAATCGGTGACAAAGGGCAGCCTTGGCGAAGTCCAACCCTCACTAGAAACGTGTCCGACTTACTACCGGCAATGCGGACCAAGCTCTGGCACTGATCATACAGGGAGCGGACTGCCACAATCAGACAGTCTGATACCCCATACTCTCTGAGCACTCCCCACAGGACTTCCCGAGGGACACGGTCGAATGCCTTCTCCAAGTCCACAAAACACATGTAGACTGGTTGGGCAAACTCCCATGCACCCTCAAGGACCCTGCCGAGAGTATAGAGCTGGTCCACAGTTCCACGACCAGGACGAAAACCACACTGTTCCTCCTGAATCCGAGGTTCGACTATCCGGCGTAGCCTCCTCTCCAGTACACCTGAATAGACCTTACCGGGAAGGCTGAGGAGTGTGATCCCACGATAGTTAGAACACACCCTCCGGTTCCCCTTCTTAAAGAGAGGAACCACCACCCCGGTCTGCCAATCCAGTGGTACCGCCCCCGATGTCCACGCGATGCTGCAGAGTCTTGTCAACGAAGACAGCCCCACAGCATCCAGAGCCTTAAGGAAGTCCGGGCGGATCTCATCTACCCCCGGGGCCTTGCCACCGACGAGCTTTTTAACTACCTCAGCAACCTCAGCCCCAGAAATAGGAGAGCCCACCACAGACTCCCCAGGCACTGCTTCCTCATAGGAAGACGTGTTGGTGGGATTGAGGAGGTCTTCGAAGTATTCCCTCCACCGATCCACAACATCCGCAGTCGAGGTCAGCAGAACACCATCCTCGCCATACACGGTGTTGATAGTGCACTGCTTCCCCTTCATGAGGCGGCAGATGGTGGTCCAGAATTGCTTCGAAGCCGTCCGGAAGTCGTTTTCCATGGCCTCACCGAACTCCTCCCATGTCCGAGTTTTTGCCTCTGCGACCGCTGAAGCCGCACACCGCTTGGCCTGTCGGTACCTGTCCGCTGCCTCAGGAGTCCTATGAGCCAAAAGAACCCGATAGGACTCCTTCTTCAGCTTGACGGCATCCCTCACCGCCGGTGTCCCCCAACGGGTTCTAGGATTACCGCCACGACAAGCACCAACTACCTTGCGGCCACAGCTCCAATCAGCCGCCTCGACAATAGAGGCGCGGAACATGGTCCATTCGGACTCAATGTCCAGCACCTCCCTCGTGACATGTTCAAAGTTCTTCCGGAGGTGGGAATTGAAACTCTCTCTGACAGGAGACTCTGCCAGACGTTCCCAGCAAATCCTCACAATGCGTTTGGGCCTGCCAGGTCTGTCCGGCATCCTCCCCCACCATCGCAGCCAACTCACCACCAGGTGGTGATCGGTAGAAAGCTCCGCCCCTCTCTTCACCCGAGTGTCCAAAACATGAGGCCGCAAATCCGATGACACAACTACAAAGTCGATCATGGAACTGCGGCCTAGGGTATCCTGGTGCCAAGTGCACATATGGACACCCTTATGTTTGAACATGGTGTTCGTTATGGACAATCTGTGACGGGCACAAAAGTCCAATAACAAAACACCGCTCGCGTTCAGATCAGGGCAGCCATTCTTCCCAATCACGCCTCTCCAGGTTTCACTGTCGCTGCCAACATGAGCATTGAAGTCCCCCAGTAGAACGAGGGAATCACCCGGGGGAGCACTCTCAAGTACTCCCTCGAGTGAATCCAAAAAGGGTGGGTACTCTGAGCTGCGGTTTGGCGCGTAAGCGCAAACCACAGTCAGGACCCGTTCCCCCACCCGAAGGCGGAGGGAAGCTACCCTCTCGTCCACCGGGTTGAACGCCAATGTGCAGGCTCTGAGCCGGGGGGAAACAAGAATTCCCACCCCAGCCTGTCGCCTCTCACTGCCGGCAACGCCAGAGTGGAAGAGAGTCCAGCCCCTCTCGAGAGAACTGGTTCCAGAGCCCTTGCTGTGCATCAAAGTGAGTCCGACTATATCTAGCCGGAACTTCTCCACCTCGCGCACTAGCTCAGGCTCCTTCCCCCCCAGCGAGGTGACGTTCCACGTCCCAAGAGCTAGCTTCTGTAGCCGAGGATCGGACCGCCAAGTGCCCTGCCCTCGGCTGCCGCCCAGCTCATATCGCACCCGACCTCTATGACCCCTGCTATGGGTGGTGAGCCCATTGGAGGGGGGACCCACGTTGCCTCTTCAGGCTGTGCCCGGCCGGGCCCCATGGGGACAGGCCCGGCCACCAGGCGCTCGCCATTGTGCCCCACCTTCGGGCCTGGCTCCAGAGGGGGGCCCCGGTGACCCGCGTCCGGGCAAGGGAAATCTGGGTTCCTTGTTTGTTTTCTTCATAGAGGTCTTCGAGCTGCTCTTTGTCTGATCCCTCACCTAGGACCAGTTTGTCTTGGGAGACCCTACCAGGGGGCATAAAGCCCCCGGACAACATAGCTCCTAGGATCATTGGGACACTCAAACTCCTCTACCACGTTAAGGTGGCAGCTCAGAGAGGAGTCTGTTTTATATATGTGTATAAATTTAATTTAAAAAACATCCATCAATAAAGCTAAGTTTTGCAACTTTTTTGGTATATGCTAAATGGTGAATAAATGTTAATTGTAAATCGCTTTTCTACCTTCAAGATACTCAATGTGGTTTGACTCTATTACAATATTTACCTATTAATGACGCAGCATCAGAAGCAACTGGGGGTTCAGTATCTTGCTCAAGGATACTTTGACATGGTCACAGGCAATGTTCCCTCTAATATGTCATGTGTGTGAGCAAACGCACAAACTCCCTGAGCATTTAGTGGAGCACATGTGAGCAACATCAGACGTGCACACTGTGGCCACACCAGCATCACACCTGTCCCAAACCTGACATCATAACAATTTAAATGTTTTATTATACTAATAAAATAACAGCAGTCATTTTCATGAGATTTTTTTCTGATATAAGAAATGTAGCCCTCATAAAATGAAAATAACAAAAAAAAAAGTTTTTCATGAGCCATGTGCTAGTATCATATGTCTGGCTGGGTGTCCTGCCTTGAAAAGAAATGTTACTCCTTTCAGAGATCACATTTAGTTACTGTAACTTTCTGTCTATAAAATATATATTTCTATTAGCATTTATGAAATCTAGTAACAGCATTTCATGAATAATATCCTTAGATTAACATTCTGACAGGCTGGTCAGCAACACCGGGGCCCCGCAGGGCACAGTCCTCTCCCCCTTCCTCTTCACCATCTACACCACCGATTTCCACTATCAGTCAGGGTCCTCCCACCTTCAGAAGTTTTCTGATGACTCTGCGATAGTGGGGTGTATTGAGGATGGTGATGATGAGGAATACAGGGCACTGGTGGAGGACTTTGTCACATGGTGTGGAAAGAACCACCCCCAGCTCAATGTGAAGAAGACCAAGGAGCTGGTTGTGGACCTGGGAAGGAGGAGGAGTACTCCGGCGACCCCTGTTTCCATCAGGGGGGTCGATGTGGACATGGATGAGGATTATAAATACCTCGGAGTACACATCGACAACAAGCTGAATGGGTCAAAACACGCTGAGGCACTCTACAAGAAGGGACAGAGCCGCCTCTATTCCCTCAGGAGGCTAGATCCTTCAATGTCTGTACAAAGATAATGAAGATGTTCTACGAGTCGGTGGTGGCGGGCGCCTTCTTGTACGCCGTGGCCTGCTGGGGCAGCGGACTGAGAGCGAGGGACACAAACAGGCTGGACAAGCTGATAAAGAAGGGCAGTAACGTGGTGGGAGTGGAGCCAGACTCTCTGGCGGTGTTGTCAGAGAGGAGAAGTCTAGCAAAGCTCCTAGCCAATATGGACAACACCTCCCACCCACTATACTCGGACCTGGCGGAGAGAATGAGCACGTTCAGTGGAAGGCTCAGACTCCCAAATGCAACATGGAACGACACAGGAGGTCCTTCATACCGACAGCCATCAGACTGTATAATGCATATGTTCCTTCTTGACTGCACTTAAATGTAGAATATATGTATAATATATTTATATTATTCACATGTGAATAATGCTGTATAGTATTTGTCTATTGTGAGCGAACTGTGGTGCTGAATTTCCCCCAGGAATCAATAAAGTACTTTCTATTTTATTCTATTAATAAATGGCTGTAAAATAAGCACACATCTGAGTCATAGTGTTACAACCTGACATTTACACATTGTGTGGTGTTGGAGTTGTCCGACGTTTTGTGTGGCCATAAACGCAGCACTGGCTAAGTGCCATGAGTGCTTAGTGTTGGTGCAGGTGAGACAGAGCGAGCTGCTTCTGTTGATATGACAGATGACTAAGAGTTGGTTTAAGCCTGGGTTGTATGGCAGAAAAAGACCAGTTTTTCTAGATCGTTTTTTCCTAATGTTTTGGTGTGCTTACAAACAGGTTTGCTCAATAAAGTGATTGATGGAATTCCTGTCTTTAAACGTCTCGACAGACTATAATTGAACTGTGTTGACAAACATAATTTTATCCGTTAGGGACACTCTTGTTGTCACCTGTCACTCACAGGGTTGCGTTGCAAAATCATACAGAATCAATTGTGTTTATTTTGTTTAGAGTTCAGATGGGATTTTTGATTTTCTGCGCGGCATACATTTGCTGTGTCCAGAAGGCGCGTGATCAGTGCGCAATTGCGCACCTTAGAGGGAACGTTGGTCACAGGGAAACTGGGGATCGAACCTGCAACCTTCACGTTGGGAGACAACCGCTGTACCACCTGAAGTATCATGGGCTCGCCTAACTTTTCATTTATATATTCAAGATATGACTGCTGCTTATTCATTGAGTGTCATTACTTCGCACGGCTACTTTCAAACATAAAAAAACGACAATATTCCATACCTTTCCGGTACCAAACACCGCCTCCTGAGCGTATTTGACGAGGCACTCTTGACAGAACAGGTGACCGTCTGAACATTGCGTCATTTTCTCAAAGGCAAACTCCCCGTAGCAGCAGCCGCACTCAATCAGCTGCCCATCCTGAATAAAAACAGGAATAATACTATTCATTAACTGCCATAATAAGGTATGATTATTGAGATGAGCTCATATCAAATTATGAAAAATCATGCGGCATGTTTTCTAGACAGTGAAATAATTACTTTCTTGTATTCATCTTCATTGACTTGCAGCGCTAGAAGAAAGTCTTCATGCTGGAAAAGAGAATGGAGTTATTTGAATGCTTGAATCTCCTAACTTTGAAAGAAATGAGAGTGGATGAAGGAATAATGTACCTCAGCCCATTCCTTGGCCTTCTGCTGAAAGAATGTAACCTCCTTTTTTAAAGAATCGTCCAGGTTGCTGTATGTCCTGCAATAGCGTCGGTCATTCTCCAAGAAGTACATCCTCTTGTCAAATTTCACCTCACCTGCAGCACAGAAAGAGATGATACATTCAGGTTATTTTCTTAAACGCAGTGTTTGCTTTACAGGCAACACAAATAGAAACGTCATCCAATGCTGTACCTTGAAAGAGCTCTTTGTTCTAAGTAGCTAACACTTTGTGAGTGGAGAGGCGAGCAAGTGTACATACAAATTGTTCTTTTAATCTTTCCTTACCGTGTTCAAAATGAAAATCAATGAAGCAGCGCTCAGAGGATGCTCTGCTTCGTCGTCTCTTTCCTGAGGGGTCGCCTGAATCTTGCCACTTTTTCACTGCTTCAAATAAGGCCTGGGGACAGGTTAAGCAAGACATTGAACAAGCACTTGATTGCATTTATTTTGCTTTACAATATCTAAAAGAATGTACAACAGTTCAACAAAAAACATTTAAATGTGTGTGGTATCTCTCATCTTCAAACCCTGTTAGATGCGTGATTAAAGATTTGCCAGAGGATGTACATTTTCGGATTGTAATCAATTTCTTGAACAAAAAAAATGGAAACTAAAAACATTTTCTAAATATACATATTTTTCCACACAATAACTATTTTTCTCCATTCAGTGTTTTAAAAATACTACACTGTAGAAAAATTTTTGCGTGAAAATCAAAGTAGCTGCTAAACATTGACGAATTGACAAATTTTTATCACGCTGTTTTTTTTAATAGTTATGTACCGGTAAACACTAAATTGGCCCTAGTGTGTGAGTGTGAATGTTGTCTTGTCTATCTGTGTTGGCCCTGCGATTAGGTGGCGACTTGTCCAGGGTGTACCACGCCTTCCGCCCGAATGCAGCTGAGATAGGCTCCAGCACCCCCTGCGGCCCCAAAAGGGACAAGCGGTAGAAAATGGATGGATGGATGGATGTAAACATACAGGCTTTAAATTAAATAATGAATCCTTATAGAGTATATTGGGTGGGGGACTTGTTCATTCTTTCAGATAAATGTTTGCTTTATTTTTGGTCATAACTTTGGCTGTGTTACTCTGGTTTTTGTCCTAATAGGGTTTTTTTTTCATGTCCAATAATAATATTTTTATTTCAAATGATTTTAAATACCAACGATACACTGGTAAATAATTGGTAAAACACATCCATTCATACCAACAATAAATACATAATTCTCAAAGATACGAACAACGGCAATAAAGTGCACACGTATAGCTCAGACAGATCTGTTGTACAGTCTTATGGCCGTAGGAACAAAAGATTGCGTAAAACTTTCCGTTTCGCAGTGTAATGAGAGGAGCCTGTTGCTACGGTTACTTGTCTGAGCGGCTATCGTGTCATGCAAAGGATGTCTGGGGTTACTCAGGATGCCCTGCACGAGGGCCCTTATCCTTCTCTCAAGCACAGCTCCCAGAGTCCACATTTTCCCCATCACAGAAATATATTTCCTGATCAGCCTGTCCAAGCGGGCTCAAGAAGAAAATGGCACTAGCTACTACAGACTTATATAAATGTGTAAGATCAAAGTTACACAAAGGGTTAAGATTTAAAAATTATGACATGTTTGGTATCTTTATTTAAGATTGAAGCTGACTGAAAGATTTGAGCAAAATAGTAGTACAAAATATAAATCCAAAAATCTTGTATACGGTAGGTTTTTTTCATCCTCGCTTTACTTAACTATTAAATTATGTATACCCCAGAGAGTTAAAAATATCCAAAATATACTTAGTATCTGAAATGTGCACTTCAGACTAGTTTAAAAAGATTTCATAATTTGATTTTGAAAGGCTGACATTTTTGTCATTTGCACCTTGAGTATAATTAGTTTTGTATATGACAGTGTAGATAAAATAAATATGAACATCTAAGATCTTTCATAACCTAATAATAATAATAGACATATCGTCCTTGAAATGTATTTTAAGGAAATTATTTGATGTTTTTTTTAAACCTTTTTTATGTACACTTACTGGCTTTTAAAGGGTTCAACACCAAAAATATAATATTCATCTAAAAAACAAATATTGTAAACTACTGCACTCTAATCAACAAAAAAAATCAGCAATAACTTCCTGATCCTTGAATTTGTCTTAATCTGAAATGAACTGAAATCAACGCAACTTTGGCACAACATTCTTCGAGTGGACTTCAGTACCTTTCGTGTGATTGCATAGTGTCCCTTCAGGACATTGAGGGCATATTTAATGTCCTGGCAGCTGATCATCCGGAAATCTGCCATGAGCAAGTCTGCTGCCTGCATCATGGTGGCTGAAACCACAGGACCCAGCTTGGTGTAATCAAACAGGTCGTCTGTTACCTGAAAAGACATTTAAAAATATTAGGGTATGCAATTTTAGATCGTAAGATGGGCTGTTGCTGTTCTTTATATGCTTGTATGGTGTTACTTCTGTGTCGGTGTCTCCAGACTCCAGTAGGATGCTTGTGGGCGCTACTGCAGCCGCTGCAGCCTCGGTCTTTGGGTACTCTGGGCTCTCCAACAGCAGGTTACATACACTACAAATATAGCAAAGGAAAAGTACACACACACATCTATAGTTAGCTGCACTAGTATTAAGAACCAATAAAAGGGACATATGATGAATTTCGTCTTTTCTGACTTTAAAATGTTGTCTTCCTCTGCTTCAGGCTATGGGCAAACACGCAATAAAAGGTAGGATAAAGTATTATTTTCATATAATCTTAGCATGTGCATATTATCACTGACGTGCAACATGCCGTGACATAAATGCAGCTTTTTTATGCTGAGTCTGAATCGATTGCTTTTTGTTGTGACTGAGTTAATCTGTATAATGTTTATGAAGTTTATTTTCGACCTTGTCTGGAAAAAAAATAGCGGTGACGACTTCAAGACGTATTATTTAAACAAGCGTATCTTTTCAAAACATAAATTATGATACATTTGGAAAGGGTGGGGCATGGATTCATTTGCAATCTGGGAATGTCTCCATATTTGAACATTTTGCAGACAAAAAATACAGGTTATGAATGTGGCGGTGAAGCAAAATTTACACCAAAGCATCTTCAATACATATTACCTAGACCACTAAGAAGTGTTTTAAATCATCATAAGTCCCTTTTAAACGGCGTTTATGATAACAAAGCGGAAAATCTGATAAAAAAAGATGCTTCTCACGCATTCAAGTCTTTCAAATTATTTGTTTGAATCAATTCTGCTACATAGGCTTCTTGGATGTCTGGGAAGAGATCCAACTTGAGAAAGAGAGGAAAAAAACAATAAATAGAAGTACAGCACATTGACAAAACAACAAAAAAGGTGCAACATTACTACTTACGACACCAGTGATGAGAGTTCTGGCAAGGGGCTGCGTCGCTCGTGGCACAGAGGGACCGGGTCTTGGATCTTCTATTGTGGGAATGTTAACGGGAATAATAGGGACCGCTTTTGTCTTTTCTGGGTTTGGGTCTGGTGCCAGAAAGAGTGTCTCTACTCTGTTGTCGGTACTTGATGCTACAGAGGCTGGAAGAGCAGGAGGGTTCAAGTTTATGTCGGCATTTGAGGCGCCACCTTGTGGTTGGGAATTGGAACCGGCCTTCCCGGCTGCCTGGCTTCCTATCATGATCCGGTGACCTGCCTCTGGAGGTCCCAACCTCTCTGGGGCAGCGGCTATCAGAACTGCAGAGTGAGTTACCATCTGAGGGCCCTGAGCGGGCTGGACTACAGGCTGGGCCGGGGCTTGGGCGAGGGGTTTGGGTTCAATCTGAACAAGATTGACCTGCATAGGATGTACATAGGGCTGCGTCGTGACCCTGGGCGTGCTCTGCTGCTGAGCCGGCACAATAAAAGCGGACGCTTGGATGACAGGTTTTTGTAGAAGGATGACAATGTCCAACTTCCTTGCCTGGACAGGCTGTGGTACTAATGCTGCGTTGCCCCTTGGCTGAGGCTCTGCAGATGTGCTAGGTTTGGGCTGCTGTGCAGATGAAGTACTTGCCTGAGGATTGTCTTGCGTGCTGGTGAAAGCCTTGTCTTGATTTACTGTGGAAGCGCCAGGCAGTGTCTTTGCAAGCGCATGTTTTGAGGTGCTTGGCTGGGGCTCAACTAGTGGATGTCCCGCAGAGCCAGCCAGTACAGGTCCAGAAGTGCTAGGCTCAACTTGTGCATGTCCTCCGATTGTTACAGCTGGTGTGGAGGTGGGTTGATCTTCGTTTTTTACCTTTACACCATCTTTTTGCTGCTCTGAGTTCTTGGCAAGGTTTGGATGAGTTACTTCCTCCATCTTGTCTGCCATGAGGAAAGTAGTATCTCTGGAGGTAGAGGGGAGCGAGTCTGGGTCTCCCTTCGGTCCTCCAGACGCTGCACTGTGTTGACCAGCAACTTGAAAGTTTCTTAAGCCCCCGTTCCACTTTGCTGCTGGACGTATTACATGTCGGCGTGCAGGTGCGAGTGGCCGTATGACAAGTCGGCGTGCAGGAGATCGTTGCTACAAGGTACAAAAGAGATCCTGTCATCTATGTTGCGTTTATAACCTTTGAAGTATTTATTGTCTTTAACCTATGATGTCACACTACATATGTAAGCAGATTCTATTTCCCTGTGCTGAGAAAGCGAGACGGATAATGATACATACAGAGATTGGTTGAATCCTGGCTGAATAAACATTATTAATAAATGTCCATAACTCAGTAAAAACGGTACAAGTTGAAAGACAACTTTTTACCTGCGCCCGGCTGAAGAATACAATTAATACACAATCAAATAACCTCACTTTGGTTATTTTTAGTTCACTTTTTCCTTCATTAAAGACCAGTCCCAATAGGACCCCTCACCCTACTTTTTAGCCCTATCCCTACATTTTGCGCATTCCCGTGAAGGTAGTGGTGTCCCAATGACTATTTGCATGTAGCGGTAGTGGGTATAACAAGGACCAGGGGGTATGAACCCTTCAGAGTGAGGAATTTCAGATGCTCATGTAGGGCCATAGCAAAATGCACAATTTATGCATAAGTTATATAATAGATTACATGTTAGTTTGGAACCTTAGTTTGTATTGTTAGCCAGCTCGCCACGATAGCTAACGTTAGGCTAAAATACTAAATAATAATACTTGAATACTAAAACTTTAAAGCTTGCGAATGTGAAAACATTAACGATACATACCTTCAAAAGTTTCACAAGAGGCAACAGTCGTAGATGGCGGCTTCTTCTCAGTGTAGTTCTTCATTTATTCAGCATTATGAATGTAAAAAAAAGCGATCTCAGCCGTTAACTCTATTGCTAGGCATCGTGTAAATGTTGCAAACAGCCTCTATAAGTGAGCATAATAAAGAGCGTGTCCTTCTTCATGACTAGGAAGAATATATGCTGATTATCAAAGCGCCCACAAAGTAGGAGAAGATGCAAAAATTATCATTAAGCACGCGCACTGTGATTTATGAAGACTTAAACTGTTCTGCGGGTGCTATTTTATCTCTATATTTAGCACGTCAGAAATCTGACACAGTTACACACAAATAGCTGTGAGAAAAGAGGAAATTGGACTGCAAAGACAGGCGATGGAGAGAAAATCCTTTGTGTGTGATCATATTTGGACTGTCATAAATTAATGATCGACATATAGTCTATTCAGTAATATCATTGTATTACTGTATAGCTGCTGGATGACTTAAAGGGGAACTGCACTTTTTTATGAATTTTGCCTATCATTCACAATCACTATGAAAGACACGACGACGGATGGATTTTTTTTAATGCATTCTTAGTGACTTAGGTGTTAATTTAGGTACAAGTTCCGACCTACACTAATACTCGACTTCGAACGCTCTTCTAGGACCTCCTGTACATACAATTTATAGTCTATTTCTTACCTCCAGTATGCTGACATCGTCTTCGGCAACATCGTCTGGCACTAAAACAGGACTGCAAGTTACCAAAGGCACAGCCTCCTCCTCATCAGAATCATCAGAAATGGTGATGAGCTCCCTCTGGCGGCTGCTGGTGCCTTCACAACACATCCACATGCGTTCAAATTAGGAATGTTCCGATCAGGGTTTCATGCAGCCGATTCTGATTCCGATCATCCACAAATCACATGTATTAACTGTAAATTTTTCAATGGATTATATGGATTTACTGAGGAGCCCGATCCATTTTGCATTACAAATGCTGCACATGCACAAACACTAATTCCGGCCGTGCTGCTACAGTTTTACGACTTCGAGTCATAACTTTTTCGAGTCATAACTTTTTTTTTTTAAATGAACAACTTTAGATTACGAAAATCATTTTCGAAAAAATTGAGCACCTAAATTATTAGCATGAAATGCAGGCCTATTTAGTTACACCAATATATCACCCAGACTCAAAAATGTAATAAAATGGGCAGCTTTAAATTTGAATAATGAACAATGTGGATGGATAAAAGTTACTTACGTTTTATAAAGTGTAGTTGTGGATTATCAATAAGTACTTTAGCAAACCGTTGTTTTAAAAAACAAATCAAAAAATTCCTATATTTTGGAAAAACTACTTTCAAGGAAATTGCTGAGTTTTAGTGTGTGCGCAGCTGGGGCAGTTCAGTAAATCCGGAGATGCCAATCACTAGCTTGCGCTGCTATTCGCCAGCTACTGAATGTAATAGTATAATTATTTATTCATGATTTTATTCTAGGAATGTAACGGTATCAAAATCTCATGATACAATATTATCAGGATAGTAAGGCCACGGTACAATATTATTGTGGTATATGTTCCCCAATAAAAAAAGACTTAAAAATGTTATAGTGTGTAAAATGAAGTGGCAGGAATGTTAAGGATCAACACACAATTACTGTATTAAATACACACATAATGCTCAAATATTCTATTCATATTTATTACTACAAATACTTACAGTGGGTACGGAAAGTATTAAAATCCTTTTGAATTTTGCACTCTTTGTTTCAACGGTACAGGTAACCCATGCTAAAGTCCGTACTTTGGTTTTAGAGCCAATTGCCCTTACATCATCACAACATTTGTTTTTGGCAGCACTGTTCCGGTGATGAAAGTACATCTGTCTTTAACAGCCAAACTTTCGGTCCATCACTAGTTAATAGTGAGCAAATAATAAACTATATATATATATATATATATATATATATATATATATACATACGTATATATATATACATACATATGTATATATATATATATATACAGTGGGGCAAAAAAGTATTTAGTCAGCCACCAATTGTGCAAGTTCTCCCACTTAAAATGATGACAGAGGTCTGTAATTTTCATCATAGGTACACTGTGAGAGACAGAATTTGAAAAAAAAATCCAGGAATTCACATTGTAGGATTTTTAAAGAATTTATTTGTAAATTATGGTGGAAAATAAGTATTTGGTCAATAACAAAAATTCAACTCAATACTTTGTTATTGCCAACAAAGGTTATATTACAGAGGTCAAACGATTACTATAGGTCTTTACCAGGTTTGCACACACAGTAGCTGGTATTTTGGCCCATTCCTCCATGCAGATCTTCTCGAGAGCAGTGATGTTTTGGGGCTGTCGCCGAGCAACACGGACTTTCAACTCCCTCCACAGATTTTCTATGGGGTTGAGGTCTGGAGACTGGCTAGGCCACTCCAGGACTTTCAAATGCTTCTTACGGAGCCACTCCTTCGTTGCCCGGGCGGTGTGTTTGGGATCATTGTCATGCTGGAAGACCCAGCCACGTTTCATCTTCAAAGCTCTCACTGATGGAAGGAGGTTTTGGCTCAAAATCTCACGATACATGGCCCCATTCATTCTTTCCTTAACACTGATCAGTCGGCCTGTCCCCTTAACAGAAAAACAGCCCCAAAGCATGATGTTTCCACCCCCATGCTTCACAGTAGGTATGGTGTTCTTGGGATGCAACTCAGTATTCGTCTTCCTCCAAACACGACGAGTTGAGTTTATACCAAAAAGTTCTATTTTGGTTTCATCTGACCACATGACATTCTCCCAATCCTCTGCTGTATCATCCATGTGCTCTCTGGCAAACTTCAGACGGGCCTGGACATGCACTGGCTTAAGCAGGGGGACACGTCTGGCACTGCAGGATTTGATTCCCTGTCGGCGTAGTGTGTTACTGATGGTAACCTTTGTTACTTTGGTCCCAGCTCTCTGCAGGTCATTCACCAGGTCCCCCCGTGTGGTTCTGGGATTTTTGCTCACCGTTCTCATGATCATTTTGACCCCACGGGATGAGATCTTGCGTGGAGCCCCAGATCAAGGGAGATTATCAGTGGTCTTGTATGTCTTCCATTTTCTGATAATTGCTCCCACAGTTGATTTTTTCACACCAAGCTGCTTGCCTATTGTAGATTCACTCTTCACAGTCTGGTGCAGGTCTACAATTCTTTTCCTAGTGTCCTTTGACAGCTCTTTGGTCTTGGCCATAGTGGAGTTTGGAGTCTGACTGTTTGAGGCTGTGGACAGGTGTCTTTTATACAGATAACAAGTTCAAACAGGTGCCATTAATACAGGTAACAAGTGGAGGACAGAAGAGCTTCTTAAAGAAGAAATTACAGGTCTGTGAGAGCCAGAGATCTTCCTTGTTTGAAGTGACCAAATACTTATTTTCCACCATGATTTACAATTAAATTCTTTAAAATTCCTACAATGTGAATTCCTGGATTTTTTTTTCACATTCTGTCTCTCACAGTTGAAGTGTACATATGACGAAAATTACAGACCTCTGTCATCATTTTAAGTGGGAGAACTTGTACAATCGGTGGCTGACTAAATACTTTTTTGCCTCACTGTACATATGTATATATATATATATATATATATATATATATATATATATATATATATATACGGTATATATATATATATATATATATATATACACATATGTGTATGTATATATATATATATATATATATATATAAATAAATGATAAATGGGTTGTACTTGTATAGCGCTTTTCTACCTTCAAGGTACTCAAAGCGCTTTCCACATTTACCCATTCACACACACATTCACACACTGATGGAGGGAGCTGCCATGCAAGGCGCTAACCAGCACCCATCAGGAGCAAGGGTGAAGTGTCTTGACGAGGTTGGTACTAGGTGGGGATTGAACCAGGGACCCTCGAGTTGCGCACGGCCACTCTTCCACTGCGCCACGCCGTCCCTATGTATATATATATATATGTATATATATACACACACAGGTAAAAGCCAGTAAATTAGAATATTTTGAAAAACTTGATTTATTTCAGTAATTGCATTCAAAAGGTGTAACTTGTACATTATATTTATTCATTGCACACAGACTGATGCATTCAAATGTTTATTTCATTTAATTTTGATGATTTGAAGTGGCAACAAATGAAAATCCAAAATTCCGTGTGTCACAAAATTAGAATATTACTTAAGGCTAATACAAAAAAGGGATTTTTAGAAATGTTGGCCAACTGAAAAGTATGAAAATGAAAAATATGAGCATGTACAACAGTGATCCTCAACAGGCGGACCGCGGTCCATGTCCGGACCCAGCGACGTGTCCGTCCGGACCCTGCACGAATTATAGTAAAAAAAAAAAAAAAAAAAAAAAAAAAAAAAATGTTTTTATTATTATTATAATTATAATTATTATAAAAAAAATATAATAATTGTATTTATCTGTGAGTTATCGCTAGCGCAAGTCAACGTTCTTTGTTGTTTTTAGTCAAATATCTCCACGTTTCGTTTACATTTCTCTCTCTCTCTCTCTCTTTCTCTCTCTCTCAGAGAGAGAAAGAGAGAGAGACGGAGTGAGAGCGAGAGAACGCCACTCTGATTGGCTAATTCCGGGGTATGGGTTGTCATCTCTATCACAACGACGCGCTGATAGGCTGTTACCACCTGGGTCATACACATGTGCACAGTGCATATGGAACCTTTCGCTGCAGGCACACAGTTGTCTCGTATCGCTACTTCGCTAACTGTTCACTCGTCAGTCACTGAATGTGAATCAAATCACAATGACATGCTCCAAGTTGGCTCAGGCTGGTAAAAGAAAGGTGGACAGGGAAAACCGACGTTTCAAGGAAGAATGGACAGAGCAATATGTTTTCATCCTACCTACTGCAAGTACCAGACCAATGTGTCTAATATGCAACAGTACTGTTGCTCTGGTGAAAAGTGAAAATCTGAAACATCACTATCTGAAAGAGCACCGCGAATTTGAAGAGACATTTCCTCATGATTCAGAGCTAAGAAAAAAAAGAAATCACGAGGCTGAAAAAGTCATATGAAACATCAAGCAAGATTTTTGTTAAATCTATGACACAACAACAAATAGCAACAGAGCAGTGACGTGCGGTGAGGTTGATGGCTGGTGAGGCACTGACTTCATCACAGTCAGATTTACAAACATATGAACCCTAAAGAGTATCTTATTCACCATTTGATTGGCAGCAGTTAACGGGTTATGTTTAAAAGCTCATACCAGCATTCTTCTCTGCTTGGCACTCAGCATCAAGGGTTGGAATTGGGGGTTAAATCACCAAAAATTCTTCCCGGGCGCAGCGCCACTGCTGCCCACTGCTCCCCTCACCTCCCAGGGGGTGATCAAGGGATGGGTCAAATGCAGAAGACACATTTTTTCAAAGTTCTTATTTATTTTTGTTTCAAAGAAAATATTTCATGTATTTTATTGGATATTTGTTTTATTTTTGTTAATTTTAAGAAAATGTTAAACTACCTACCTCCTGCTACTATATAAGCTTGACCGATAATAAACGGACCCAGCCTGTTTCAAAAAAACATTTGTGGACCTTCAAGATTTGTACTTGAGGACCCCTGATGTACAATACTCAATACTTGGTTGGAGCTCCTTTTGCCTCAATTACTGCGTTAATGCGGCGTGGCATGGAGTCGATGAGTTTCTGGCACTGCTCAGGTGTTATGAGAGCCCAGGTTGCTCTGATAGTGGCCTTCAACTCTTCTGCGTTTTTGGGTCTGGCATTCTGCATCTTCCTTTTCACAATACCCCACAGATTTTCTATGGGGCTAAGGTCAGGGGAGTTGGCGGGCCAATTTAGAACAGAAATACCATGGTCCGTAAACCAGGCACGGGTAGATTTTGCGCTGTGTGCAGGCGCCAAGTCCTGTTGGAACTTGAAATCTCCATCTCCATAGAGCAGGTCAGCAGCAGGAAGCATGAAGTGCTCTAAAACTTGCTGGTAGACGGCTGCGTTGACCCTGGATCTCAGGAAACAGAGTGGACCGACACCAGCAGATGACATGGCACCCCAAACCATCACTGATGGTGGAAACTTTACACTAGACTTCAGGCAACGTGGATCCTGTGCCTCTCCTGTCTTCCTCCAGACTCTGGGACCTCGATTTCCAAAGGAAATGCAAAATTTGCATGGTTGGGTGATGGTTTGGGGTGCCATGTCATCTGCTGGTGTCGGTCTAACTAACGCTTCCCTCCTCGATGGATTCACATCCGGGTCCAAAACACTTTATACGTTTTCCTCCACCGGCTTCATCCATGCATTAAATTGATCGTTCTGGAGCCACAAATCGTTGAACTTGCACTTATCCATCTTATGCAAGTAATTTGGCTTTGCTGTGGGATTTCATTAAGTTTTCTCCGCTGTTATGCTAAGCTGTAACAACACACTGCTGCGTGCGCACAGCCCACACCAGCTGGTGGTGCGCGATAAATTTTGACCGGGCAGAACTAGCCTACATGAGTTCCGTTTTGTAGTTATGTTATAGCGTCCTCAAAAATCTAAATATTTAAAAGCAAGACTTAAGTGTATGCATGTTTTAAATAATAGTAATGTTAATTGATTTTTAAGACATTTCAAAATCGTATTTTAGACGTTTTATGAGATTTTAGGACAATTTTAGACATTTTAAGGCCTTAAATTCAAATTGTTGGATTTAAAACTTTTTAAGAACCCGCGAATACCCTGTACTCCATGCGGTTTATTTGTCTTAATGGAGGTTATTATAATTCGCTTAGGGGAGTGCCTCCACAATATATGTGAAAAAATATAATTAGTTAATAGCCGTTTGAGACTAAAAAAAATACAATGTCAGCCATGGCATTAATCGACAATTGTGCTTACCGTATTTTCTGGACCATAGGACGCACCGGATTATACGGCGCACTGCCTATGAATGGTCTATTTTCAAACTGTTTTCGTATATAAGGCACACCGGATTATAGTGCACATTAAAGGAGTCATATTATTTTATTTTTTTGTAAATTAATAACACTTCCTTGTGGTCTACATAACGTGTAATGGGGGTTCTTTGTTCAAAATATTGCATAGATTATGTTTTATAGATCATCTTCAAGCCGCTTTCTGACAGTCGCTACAGGATGCGTCGTATTGTGGGCGGTCTTATTTACGTGGCTCACCTTCGGCAGCGTCCTCTCCCCGTCATCTTTGTTGTAGCGGTGTAGCGTGCAAGGACGGGAGTGGAAGTGTAAAAAGATGGAGCGAACTGTTTTAATGGCATTCAGACTTTTCTTAAATCAATAACGGAGCAGCATCTTCTCATCAGCCAGGAATGTGTCCCGTGAAAAACCGTCAGACCGGAACTCTCTAATAACTAAAGTTCCTTGGGTGAATAATGTAAACTCACTACACCGGTATGTTTTAGCGCTTTCATGGCAGATATAAGTAAGAACTTTACACTACTTTATATTAGAAATGGCAACAGCGGAGGATGAATGTCCCATTACAAGAAGACAGAGAAAAAGAAGACGCTTATCGACTACAAAGGCGGACGCGCAACATTTTTTAGGACTTATGCAGATCCCAAATACAGAACAGCAGGTACCAGAAGGTTGGAAAAGTTGCTTTTGCATAATACTGCGAAACAAAACACCAGATAATATGTCTTACCTTATACACACACCATAATAATACTCGTATGTTGAAGCACAGTACAACCCATCAAGCTGTGCGGCTTCATAGCTTATCAAAGTCGTACTAAAATATTTTGATAGATTTTTGAGCACCGGGTGTAATGTTCTATATTTTCAATTGAACATATAAAATGTTGATGTTGTTTACTTGAGTCATATGGCAGTCTATGCTTATCTCTTGTGTGTGACTGCCATTATATTGCAGTCTACACATATCTCTTATGTTTGACTGCCATCTACTGGTCACATTTATCATTTCACCATGTACCAAATAAAATAGCTTTGAGGTCGGTAACCAGAATAATTATGTACATAAGGCGCACTGTTGAGTTTTGAGGGAAAAAAAGGATTTTAAGTGCGCCTTATAGTCCGGAAAATATGGTACATATTTTTTCCACAAAAGACAACGAATACTGATAAGTGGACAGGAATGAATCAAATTGTGTATATTGTGGCTAAGAATACTTTACAAGCAGTGACATGCTGTCAGAGGAGGCAAGTGAGGCAGTGCCTTATCTTGCCACCAGGGGGGTAAAAGGCTTAAGCATCCATCCATCCATTTTCTACCGTGAGATGTTAAAAAACAAAGTAATAAAATAAAATATGTTTTATTATTTCTCTTTTAGTCTATGCTTTCTATGTGATTTTGGTGTGGTTCCTGTATATTTTGATAATTTTCATGGTCAAAATCGCGGAAATTCCATGTTTCCTGATGAAAATAACAAGGCAGACGAGAAGTAAGGCAGACACAGGTAGTGCCTCCACAGCTACATGTTACATGAGGCAGCAAGTACCTCTGTCTCAAAGTAGTAAATATATTGTCATCTTACAGTTCAATGCCTCAGCAATACTCTGACTCACCACACTGGGAAAAGTGAGGGCGCTAGCAAACATGTCTCTCCAGCGGAAGCAAGCCTTTTTTTAAACTTTATTTATAACAAACATGGCATTTTTATTAGAGTAAGCCAGCGTTTGTGGGTTTTTTTTGTCAGATGCAAAAATATTGTTTTATTGCTTGGAATGAAATTGAATTGAATGAATGTGTCTGCCAATATGGAGGATTATATATTGTATCCAAGATTAAATACTTTTCTAAACTGGACTTTAAGACAAAATGAATGTGATTATACAAAGTATGTTTTCATGGAGGACAGCTATTGCTGCTTCAGATACAAATACAGAAAGGTAAGATACACTCACAATACTATATTTATTTTGTTAAAAGCAAATGGGACCAAAAAGTATTTAATAACAACTTTATCAAATACTTTGTGGACCCATTTATCATATCATAATATCATTATGATAATGTTTTTATGAAAGCGAATCACTCCCTTCTTTTTCCTGTTACTCTAATGTCTAAAAAAATCTAAACGATTTTGTGTGTCTGTATGCGGAGGAGTAAAACTCTGGAACAAACTGGACTTACAACACAAGCAATGCCAAACTATTAATCGATTTAAACTACCGTATTTTTCGGACTACAAGTCGCAGTTTTTTTCATAGTTTGGCTGGGGGTGCGACCTATACTCAGGAGCGACTTGTGTGTGAAATTCTTAACACATTACCGTAAAATATCAAGTAATATTATTTAGCTCATTCACGTAAGAGACTAGACGTATAAGATTTCATGGGATTTAGCAATTAGGAGTGACAGATTGTTTGGTAAACGTATAGAATGTTCTATATGTTATAGTTATTTGAATGACTCTTACCATAATATGTTACGTTAACATACCAGGCACGTTCTCAGTTGGTTATTTATGCGTCATATAACGTACACTTATTCAGTCTGTTGTTCACTATTCTTTATTTATTTTAAATTACCTTTCAAATGTCTATTCTTGGTGTTGGGTTTTATCAAATAAATTTCCCCAAAAAATGCGACTTATACTCCAGTGCGACTTATATATGTTTTTTTTCCCTTCTTTATTATGCATTTTCGGCCGGTGCGACTTATACTCCGGAGCGACTTATACTCCGAAAAAAACGGTACTATACAAACACCGGGTCTGGTTCAAATATAGAGATGAGGGTCTTTAATTTGATCTGCTGTTGTACTCTGTCTCAAAGTGTTATTATGTGCTCAATGTTTCCTTACTATGTTGTCTATTACCATTGTTGGTATTTTGTCTATTGCCATTGTTGGTATTTTGTCTATTACCATTGTTGGTATGTTCATTCTTCCGACATTGTTGATACAAATTATTGTTACAGTGTAATAATTATTGTTACCTGTGTTAATGCCACCATGATACAACATTTGTATCATAATCCTTAAACAAAGTAACAGTGAAACTCAATGTATTAATCACTGAATTGAGAACTGGGGGTGGGATTAAATAAATTATCTTCTTCCCACTCCCTTTCAGGCAAAACTGGACCATCATGCTTACATACTGTACATTACCTTTTGCATTATATCAATTTATATTATTACGTGTTGTCTACCTTGTACTTTTTTTATATCATTGCCTGAAATAAATGAATAAATGAATGAATGAATGAATGAAATTAATGAATGTGCAACCTAAATCAACAATGATTAGAGCTGCACATATGAATTTAAGTAGAAAAAACCCCCCCAAAAGTATCTATGCCTCACCTGGTGTTTAGTTCACCGCACGTTACTGTTTACAAGCTACATAGTTCCAGTTGTGTAGTAAGTGTAAGTGTTCTTAGAAAAGCCCTAGATTCTGGATAATTATTTGAACCAATTTACCTTGGCTTCGGTGGACGTTGAAACTTGCCAGGTGAATAACGTCGTCATCGCTGCATCCATCTGCCATCATGATAAGACAACTCACCACCCCCACGGACCGGCTTGCAGAGGTCACTGTTCAGTTGATACCATCTACACACAGAAACGTAACCACTTAAAAAAGACATTGTGTCATTTAATCACACATTGGCTTGACTCTGGAATTGCACCACAACCTCATCCATCCATCCATTTTCTACCGCTTGTCCCTTTTGGGGTTGCGGGTGGTGCTGCAGCCTATCTCAGATGCATTCGGACGGTAGGCGGGGTACACCCTCGCCACCTCATCGCAGGGCAAACACAGAGAGACAAACATTCACACTCACATTCACACACTAGGACCGAATTTAGTGTTGCCAATCAACCTATTCGTATTTGCTTGTTTTTAGAGGTGGGAGGAAACTGGAGTACCCGGAGAAGAACCCACGCAGTCACGGGGAGAACATGCAAACTCCACACAGAAAGACCCTGGACCTTCGTATTGTGAGGTACATGCACTAACCCTTGTTCCACCGTGCTGCCCCTGTACCACAACTCCATCCATCCATCCATTTTCTACCGCTTGTCCCGTTCGGGGTCACAGGGGGTGACCCCGAACGGGCGGCATCTTTTTAGAGGTGGGAGGAAACTGGAGTACCCGGTGAAGAACCCACACAGTCACGGGGGGAACATGCAAACTCCACACAGAAAGATCCCGAGCCCGGGATTGAATTTAGGACCTTTGTATTGTGAGGCACATGCACTAACCCCTGTTTCACCGTGCTGCCCCTGCACCACAACTCATTAATTTTAAATCAATTACATTTAACACGGTCTGCCGAGGAATCCTTCTGCAGCTGGGATAGGCTCCAGCCCCCCCGCCCCGAGAGGGACAAGCGGTAGAAAATGATGGATGCATAGTTCAATTGGACAAACACTGGCACGGACAGAGATGTTCTGCAACGCTTTCATCACCAGTACTCCTTTAAAGACTGGTCTTCTTCGACTTCAAAGTAATAGCATAACATTTATGGCAATAAAGAGGGAAGCTAATGTCATGTTGTATGATAGAACACGCATGACCGATTAAAGCACAACAAAAAATATGTAGAAATATTAAATCAAATCGTTAATCGCAATGTTGACAGTAGCGTTAACGTTATATTGTCAGTGCGCAAAGAGAGCCGAAGTTAAACTTAAACATGATAAAACAAAATTAATCGATTATTTCCGCGTAAATAAAGAGGTAAAGAGCAATGGTGGCAGCGAAGCTAATGATTAGCTCGCTTAGCTACCTAGCTAGCCAGCAGGTTAACTTGTTAGGAGGACTTCTGATTTAGTAGCCAGTGCCAAAAACTATACATTTTTAATATGGGATCAATGTTTTGGATAAAAAGACAACAAAATAATGACAATACCGCTGCTTTTTTGTTGGCGTGGCAGTTCAAAGCGTCTTCTTTGAGGACAGATACAAGCTAGGCGAAGAAGCAAACAAGCTGCCAAAACAAGACCACAGGACAGGCAGGTTCGTGACGTCACGCGTACAAAGCCTGTGTCACGTTTACGGCGCCTCGGGAAATGTAGTTCTTCACACTGAAACTGGAGTTCTCTACAGGAAAGCAACCACTAACGTCTTTCTTTACACAGCCTTTTTCCTTCATGCTTTCCAAAAAATAACTTCAAATTACTAAATTTGGGTCGAAATCACCTCTATGTAACTCTACACTAGGGGTGTTTTTTTCCACTGAGGGTTGCACACTGAAAAATTTAAATATGTCAGGTATTTTTATATATTTACTTTTAAAAGAGGTACAATATATTTTTTAAGAATAAAATGTCAGCTTTATGTCATAGTCTGTTATGAGGGAAAAAAACAAGTATCGCATTATATCAGTTTGGCGCTGATACATGTAGTCCGGTAGCACATTTATTTGTAGCTTGCTATAGATGCTACAGCAACTACACAACAGCTAAGCACACGATTGCGCACAAGCTAGCATCTGCGGTCCCTTCCAAGGTTTCTCATTGTATCCCAACGGGTTGAGTTTTTTTCTTGCCTTGATGTGGGATCTGAGCCGAGGATGTCGTTGTGGCTTGTGCAGCCCTTTGAGACATTCATGATTTAGGGCTATATAAATAAACCTTGATTGATTGATTAATTGATATGTTATCCATATCTTAATTGAAAAATATTGCAGTCTAAAACACCACATCTGTCAATATAAACGAGTATCAAGTAATTATATTGCACAACTTATTCGATTCCGATTCTTAAGTGACGATTTGATTCAAATCAATTCATGATTCAAAACGATAATATTTGGTGTAAAAATTACAATAGAACCTTTCTAAAACAGGATATAGATTACTAAAACTCCTCTTGGCTGCTGATGTGTGACATACATGCAGGGAGTAAGTGCGCAGATGTCCTTAAAATCATATATTTTTAAAATAGATTAAAAAAAAAAAAGTCAAACTTTTCTTCTTTTTAAGTCAGTTTTTGAAAATTGTGAATCGATTTAAGAATCTGAATATATAAGAAACACGAATTGGATGTGAATTGATTTTTTGAGCAATCCTATTGCATCTTACTTACAGGTACAAAATCTCCAAGGCAGAATTGTGTTAGAAAGTATCCAGTAACAAACGTGTCTGCATCATTCAACTTTTTACTGCATCATGACCTTAACTTAATTAATCATTGTGGCCACTATGTGTCACCAAAAAACAATTATCACTCCACTTTAACTTAATGGCAGCATAAGTCCATTAGAGATGGTTAATATTAAACAGGTTAGTGTTTTTTTTCATACCTTCCATTGTTCTCTGTTTAAGTAGTTTCACCCGATCAAACCTTTCCTTTCATTCCACACTACAAAATATTAAAACTGTGTTATTGGTGCTGATATGTTATTGGCCAATACTCAGGGCTCCAATATCGGAATAAAATCGGAAGTGGAAAAAGTTCCACCCCTATTATTAGTGTCAATATTTTTACTTTTTCTAATTACATTACAGCTGTTTGCTTTTTAATTTCACCTTTTAATGTTTTTTTTTAGCATTATTGTTTTTAGACTGTGCTACGAGCCATTAGAAAATAATCTGCAGGCCGCAGTTTTTTTAAGATGTTATTTTTACACCCATAGTATAAAAACAATGGAATATATCCTGGGTTAACAGGTTGACTATTTAAACATAGGTGAATGTAAACAAAAGCATACACATGGCATGCTTGCTATATGTCATACAACAAACATTTTTAAACATGTGCATCAAATACATATTTTAAAGTGTGATAAGAGAGAAAGACGTTTCTGTAATCATCCATCACTTTTTAATATCGCTTGTTTTAATTAAGGTCCAAAATAAGATTGAGCCTATCCTTGCAGACTTTGGCCTCCCTAAGAGTGAGCTTTTCAAATATTAAAAGTCTTGTATTGTCAATAATAATAAAAAAATGTAAATAAATAAATCACACAGCACGAGGATGTTTTATTTTCAATGTAATTTCTTTTTAATATAATCTTATTTACACTGTATTTTTCATAAATGTTTTAGTACATAGTAAGTTTCAATACTCTTGCATCCATTACACAGTGAACTCAGAACCTAAAAAAAAGCAGATTGAAATGATACTGCTTAACAGTCGTCAATCCAACGTAAAGCCCATTGTTTTTTTCCATGTCTCACTCACAGGAGTTTTGTTTCGTTTTCATTCACTTTCGTGGAGGACCAATTACTGTAAAGAGCGTTTTGTTCATTCATGGCTGCCTTGAGGTTAATGATAACAGGACAAAGGGAACAATTCAGGCTATGGAGAAAATAAATCGATGGACAGAGAAACACTGGGGTTGCCAAAACGGAACATTGGTGAAGTTTAAATTGAAACATGACCAAAAAGGCTTAAGATTTTATTATACACGTCACGTAAAAATTCCTGAAGCTGATGACTCTTCCTTTGCATTACCTCCGCTCATGTAGAAAAATAACCACCACCTCTCCATGGAGAGACTTTTTAAAATCAGGGCTTTCAAGGTTGATCCCTTTCACCTTAATTAACATAACATGTCAGGCATTCAATACACAAATACTTCACATACACTCACAAGAATATCTGCATCATTTTGTTTTTAAAGTCAAGAATTGAATCAAAAACCACTTTGTGGATTACTTGAATTGGAAGTGAGTTGACCTATTAACTCTGGGGGAGGGGATGAATAGATTAGTGTGAGCTCTTTGCAGAGCATATAGCAGCTTGGTCAGTAATCACTTAGTAATAAATAAAACATCAGAGTGGATCAGAGTGGTCGCAGGTACAAAAACGGAAGAGACAAAAAGTAATCAAAGAGAGGCTCATTTGATCGTTTTTCTTTTTTCTTTTTACAGCGTGACCGTGCCACGCTCACCCGCTCTCACATGCACACGAACATAGACGCATTCGGAATACACGACAGTGGTCAAAAGTGAACGTAAGGAGTACACACGAGTCAATCAGTCAGGATGTCGCGCAACGTTGTTCTCCATCCAGACATCATTGCACCGTTGTCTGTTTGCAGGCTCATACAGTATGTTTGCTGTGGACATTCTGAGGAGTTGACATCATCGCTTGTTTAAAACAAAAAGATAAAAATGCTTCTTCAAAACATTTGAAAAATGTTTCTTTAAATACTTTTTTTTTTTCCATTTGACTTCCTTGCTGTGCTTCCTCTTTGTAGCTCCCGACGGTTTAGGCGGCGACGGGCAGTCTGTGTTCTTGTCGTGCTTGGCCGCCCTCCATACTCTGTGCATACTCCATGTTCTGTGCATGAATGTGTGGGTACGTTTTTTTTGTTGTTTTTTTGTTTTTTTAAGTCAAAAGAGTTGAATGCAAGTGCAAGCACAAGTGTGGACTGTGTGTTTGTTGGTTTTTGCTTGTGGGGGTCTTTTTCACTCCACGGCAAAGCCGCAGGTCTCCTCCACAGCCGTCAGCAGTTTCTCATAAAGCTTCTCGTAAGACTCGTAGGGGGGGATGTCTATTCTGTTAAAACTAAAAACAAGGGGAAAAATGGTTAGCCATACTGAGCTGGAACCCTTCTATAAATGAAGAATGCGTGTTTACCATGTGTGTGCCTTGGGTAGGTTGTCAGTGTTGGCGTCTATCAAATGAATGGTGAAGAGCCTTGGTCCTGCAGAACCTGTAGAGCCTTACACACATACATTCTAGTTATCACTGCTCTACTCTGCTACACACAACAACATTCAAAGTATTTTCAAGAGTACTTACTGCATTGCGCTTTCAGAATATAGTATCAGGACATACCGTATTTTCCGGACTATAAGGCGCACTTAAAACCTTTTCATTTTCTCAAAACTCGACAGTGCGCCTAATGTACGGAATCATTTTGGTTTTGCTTACTGACCTCAAAGCTATTTTATTTGGTACATGGTTAAATGATAAGTGTGACACACATAAGAGATACGTGTAGACTGCAATATGATGACAGTCACACATAAGAAATACGTTTAGACTGCAATATGACTCGAGTAAATAACACCAACATTTTATATGTTCCATTGAAAATATAGAACATTGCACACAGCACTCAAAAATCTATCAAAATGTTTTAGTACGACTTTGGTAAGCTATGAAACCGCACCGCTCGATGGATTGTACTGTGCTTAAACATACAAGTATTATTATGGTGTGTGTATAAGGTAAGACATTAACTGGCGTTTTGTTTTGCAATATTATGCAAAAGCAACTTTTCTTACCTTCTGGTACCTGCTGATCTGTATTTAGAATCTGCATAACTCCTGAAAATTAGCGCCCATACGCTTTTGTAGTCCGTAGTCAATAAGCTTCTTCTTTTTCTCTTATCTTCTTGTTATGGGACATTCATCCTTCGCTGTTGCCATTTCTAATATTAAGTAGTGTAAAGTTATTACTTTTATTTGTCAGTAAACTCGCCATGAAAGCGCTAAAACATACCGGTGTAGTGAGTTTACATTATTCACCCAAGGAACTTTAGTTATTAAGAGTTCCAGTTGGACGGTTTTTCACGGGACACATTTCTGGCGTTGTTATTGCACTAGTGAGCCACGGATGAGAAGATGCTGCACCGGTATTGATTTAAGTAAAGTCTAAATGTCTTTAAAACAGTAAGCGCCATCTTTTGACACTTCTTCCACTCCCATCCTTGCACGCTACAACAAAGATGACGAAGAAAAGATGCTGCCGAAGGTGAGCCATGTAAATAAGACCGCCCACAAAACGGCTGATGCGACTGTCAGAAAGCGGCTTGAAGATGATCTGTAAAACATAATCTATGCAACATTTTGACCAAAGAACCACCATTACATGTTATGTGGACCATAAGGAAGGGTTTTCAATTTAGAAAAAAAAAAAAAAAAATGACAATTTTAATGCGCCTTTTGTATGAAAATAGACCTGACTAGACGCGCTCATCGGCAGTGCACTTCATAATCTGGTGGCCCTATGGTCCTGAAAATACGGGTAAGTAGCGATTAATCAATCAATCAATCAATGTTTATTTATATAGCCCTAAATCACAAGTGTCTCAAAGGGCTGCACAAGCCACAACGACATCCTCGGTACAAAGCCCACATAAGGGCAAGGAAAAACTCACCCCAGTGGGACGTCGATGTGAATGACTATGAGAAACCTTGGAGAGGACCGCATATGTGGGTAACCCCCCCCCCCCCCCCCCCCCCTCTAGTGGAGACCGAATGCAATGGATGTCGAGTGGGTCTGACATAATATTGTGAGAATCCAGTCCATAGTGGATCCAACATAATAGTAAGAGTCCAGTCCATAGTGGGGCCAGCAGGACACCATCCCGAGCGGAGACGAGTCAGCAGCGCAGATGTTCCCAGCGATTAAAAGAATTTGCAATTAATTATGATCTCTAATTAGATATCTTTTTTATTATTTATTTTTTATTATTTCTTATTTATTATCTTTTTTATCCCACCTAAATACACTGGTGCCTCAATTGTTTGAGATAAGAGCTGTCTTTCAGATAATTGTTATGCTTTAAGTTACAAGCATCCCCGCCATTAGTTGGCGTAGAAAATGTCACAGTGAACCCCGTAAGATCTGTTCAAAACATCTGGTCTTACTCACTAGCATTAGTTTATAGCTAGAGATGGACATAACTTTGTTTTCCAACCATGGGAAGGAAGAAGGTGGTTGTGAAGGACAGTGCCGAGAAGAAGAAATGGATGATAGTCATTGAATAAAAGAAAGAAATCATCAAAACCATGACTGAACTTAGCAATGCAATTCAAGCATATCACTGCTACTCTGCACCATACTGAAACAGAATAAGTCTAATGTCAAAAATGGTAAAATAATATCGACACGGCGGACATTTATCCATAAAAATATCGAAAAGTTGCTGATGCTGCTTTTGATGGAAAAGCAGCTGGAAGGGGAGGTTAGAAGTCCACTCTCTAAAGTAAATTCTGCACATTATTAATATTACATTATTTCAGAAAACTACAGTTGGTGTTTGTAGTACATTCTATCGTTTTGTTTTCTATTTGGGCATGTTACATGTTAAAATTGTGTTCCTATAAAAATGTTCCTGGATCACATTTGTGTCCAAATATTGGGGTCTTTTTTTTAGGTTAATTTAAATGACATAAGCAAGTAATAACCCGTGATTAATCATGATTAATCCAAAGTCCAAAATGTGATTATTCTGATTTATAAAAATAATCATTTGACAGCACTAGTATATAATGCTTTCCTTGTTTTTTTGTGATATCATCACAGAAGGATACTAGTGACAGCAAAGAGGGAAAATGTCATAACCATAGAATCACAAATCAAACTCACTGCAGCACAAAGGCTCTCATTGCTTGGTACTATATGAGCAATAGTAGTTGTCTTTTAGTAGACATAGTTTAACTTCTCCTTTTAGGCTTCCTATACAGTACTTCACTTTTTCCAGAGTTTGTTATATTACAGCCTTACTCCCAAAATGGAATAAATTATTTTTTGTTGTCAAGTTAAAGTAAGTTAAGTTAAAGTTAAAGTACCAATGATTGTCACACACACACTAGGTATGGTGAAATGTGTCCTCTGCATTTGACCATCCCCTTGTTCACCCCCTGGGAGGTGAGGGGAGCAGTGGGCAGCAGCAGTGGCGTGCCCGGGAATTATTTTTGGTGATTTAAACCCCAATTCCAACCCTTGATGCTGAGTGCCAAGCAGGGAGGTAATGGGTCCAATTTTTATAGTCTTTGGTATGACTCGGCCGGGGTTTGAACTCATAACCTACCTAGCTCAAGGCGGACACTCTAACCACTGGGCCACTGAATAGGTCATCAGACAGTACCTCATAATGACAATATGAACAGTTTAAACATTTTTTTTGCAACTTTATTAAAAGTAAAAAACTAAAAATAGCACACATACAGAAGTATTCACAGCCTTTGCTCAATACTTTGTTGATGCACCTTTGGCAGCAATTACAGCGTCAAGTCTTTTTGAATATGGTGCCACAAGCTTGGCATGCCTATCGTTGGGCAGTTTCGCCCATTTCTCTTTGCAGCACCTCTCAATCTTCTTCAGGTTGTATGAGAAGCATTGGTTTTCATCCAGAATGTTTCTATACATTGCTGCATTCATCTTTTCCTCTATCCTGACTACTCTCCTAGTTCCTGCCGCTGAAAACCATCCCCACAGCATGATGCGGTCACCACCATACTTCACTGTAGGGATGGTATTGGCCTGGTGATGAGCGGTGCCTGGTTTCCTCCAAACATGATGCCTGGCATTCACACCAAAGAGTTCAATCTTTGTCTCATCAGACCAGAGAGTTTAGTTTCTCATGTTCTGAGTCTTTTTATAGAGAAATGTCTTCCGTCTGAACAGTCTACCATACAGGCTTGATTGGTGGATTGCTGCAGATATGTGTGTCCTTCTGGAAGGTTCTTCTCTCTCCAGAGGAATGCTGTAGCTCTGACACAGTGACCTTTGGGTTCTTGGTCAACTCCCTGACTAGACTAAGATGAATGCAGCAATGTATAGATGTAGAGACATCCTAGATGAAAACCAACACTTTCCATCTAATCTGATGGAGCTTGACAGGTGCTGCAAAGAGGAATTGTCAAAGAGGAATGGGTGAAACTGCCCAAAGATAGGCGTGCCAAGCTTGTATCATCGTATTCAAAAAGACTTGAGGCTGTAATTGCTGCCAAAGGTGCATCAACAAAGTAGCAAAAGCTGTGAAATCTATGTACATGTGATTTGTTTATTATTTTTAGTACAACATAAAAAAAAATGTTTTCACGTTGTCATTTTGGGGTATTGTCTGTATAATTTTGAGGACAAAAATGAATTTATTCCATTTTGGGAATAAGGCTGTACCATAACAAAATGTCAAAAAAGTGAAGCACTGTGAATACTTTATGGATGATTTGTATAACAGTTGAGGCTGAAATGTGCTCCTGTGTCGCTTGTGTGACTGACGCCGCCGGCTGGCTCCTCCCCCTGTGGTAAACCTTTGCGTGCACCTCCAAAAAATTTTAGCTTTGCACAGCGGCGACGCAGATCGCAGAGCCGTCACTGGTTGGCTTTTATATTTCCGCGTTTTCCTTTCCCCCGTCCACTGCCTCGACTCTTTCAGGGGTCGCACGGACCTCCTTCGTGAAAGTCTTTTCTCCGGTTTTGGAGCAAAATAAACCATTACAGTTGTTTCAAAATGATTACTAACAGCTCTAACAGCAATGTGGATGTCACTTGAGTCGCCATTGTTTACAACTGCTACACACAGGATGCTTATATCTAGTCAGCAAGTGTTGTAATAGCTCACTCGGGAAAAACTGCCCTCTAGTGTTTGGGAAGAGAATTGCAAGTCATACATCAGCCCCAGCGGAAGTAAGTATAAACAAATGAAGAAGCTGTCATGACAAAAAAGCACATTTCAGCCCGATTGTAGCTGAGATAGGCTCCAGCGACCCCAAAAGGGAATAAGCGGTAGAAAATGGATGGATGGATGGATGGATGATGAAAGTATTTTGAACCTATTACAAAACTGTTCCCATTACATGATTTCCAATGGGAAATCAGAACCTATTACCCAGCATCATTTTGAATATCCCACCTTATACTATAGCAGGAGTTCAACACTTATAAAGTTGGGTATCAGGGTATCAAATTTAAAAAAAAGATGAACCAGTGCATGACCCACCCTGCAGTGCTTTGAAGCCCTGTAACGGCACCCTGGTGGAGCCCGTGACAAACTGCAGCAGGCGTCCTCTCCTCTCCTCGCTGAAGGCCTCCACCGCCTGCCAGAACCACCGCACCACGTTGCTCTCGCTCGTGCAGTGCTTCAGTCGCGTGTTGGTCTTCCAGTCAGCCAGGTCGATCTTGCCCAATCCGCCGATGATCAACTGAATAGTACGCAACACAGGGTGAAGAGAGAAAAGCATAGGTCAAAATAAATATAGATGAGGAAGTGGGGGACCTTGCCAAAAACAAAAAATACCTCTAGCTCTTTGTGGTCGAAAGGCTTGAGGAGATGCTGGGGGATCAGCTCACTGAATCCCTTCTGGAGAGCCAAAAACTGGGCTTCAATTCCACGCATAAACCTCCAGTTCACATAAAGCCTAAGGAGAATAACAAACTTTAATACACACAGCTCTTTATACTCAGCCTCATGATCGACACGTGTCCCACTTTCATTACCTCACGTATTCCTTCTTGTTCTCCTCAGTCACAGGGATGTTTCGGCCATTAGGCTTGAGTTCATGCTGTAGGAACTTCCCGAAAGCGTTATGCTCCACGCAGAATGTGTGGTCTAGGACTGAAGTGATGTCGTTCTCTCTACGCACACACACATGCACACACGATAACAATTAGCAACACTGAAGCCAGGGAATACATTCATTTATTTCCCTCAAATTCTACACTCAACAGCCCATAATGCAACAAAAAAAACGTATTTTGAAATGTTTGCAACCATAATAAAAAAAATAAAATAAAAAAAATTACATGTACTGTACATAAGAACAATCTAAAACTAAAATCTAAAATTTGTCAATATAAACAAGTATCAAATAATTATAGTCGCATATTAGAGATGGGAATATTAGAACAGCTCACAATTCGATTCCAATTATTGGGGTGAGCATTCAATTCAGAATCAATTCTCGCAAATTGATTATTTGGCATAAAAATGATATAAGACTTTTTCAAAGCAGGTTTGCGGTTGCAAATGCTCCCCTTGGCTGCTGATACATACGCACAGTAAGCACAGATACAGGTATGGCCAAAAAACGTATATCTAAAACTAAATTCCTTAACAAAAAAAATTATAAAAAATGTTGACGATTCCTTTAAGAATCGATTCTCCATTTAAACCTATTTTCGCAATATATTGTTTGGTTTAAAATTGACAAAACTTTTTCTAAACAGGTTACACTAAAAAATGTGTTAAAAAACAACAACCTTTTTTTTAAATTTATGATTATAATCACACCAGTATGATGATTCCATGTGTCTACATTAAAACATTCTTGTTCATACTGCATTAATATATGCTCATTTTAAACTTTCATGCAGAGAGGGAAATCACAACTAAGTCAATTTACCAAAATTGTATTTATTAAACAGTTATTAAGCAGTGGCACAAACATTCATGTAATTTCAAAACAGAAAGTGCAAGATTGTCACAGACATTTTAAAACAAGCTATTAGTGCACTTTTGTGCATGATGTCATTAAGATGACTTATCAAAACAACACTAAATTAAAGTGCACTTTTTGTACAGAACGCCACTACAATAGTTTAAAACAAATAAAGTGCACTTTTGTGCATCATGTCACACAAGATATTTCAATAACTGTCAAAAAAAAATTAGCTGCATAAAAGGAAATCAAATAGTGTATGTCTTTCGCTATGTGGTAGGTTACTGCGGACGTTATCTCCTTCTGTTCTTGACTATTTTTTTCATACGGTGTTGATCTGCAAATTGTTGCTTGGGCATTTTGTTGGTGTGGCACCGGCCGGAGATGTTGACATGCGGAGTTTCAAGCACTCTTCATTCTCTAGCGGGTGACTTTTCAAATGATGCTACACATTAGCAGTGGTGCTACTTTTTATAGCAACGCTTTTGCCGCATACTTGACATATTACTGTTGTTTGTTCAACATCTTCCCGCTTGAAGCCAAACCACCAGCAGACGATGGACCCCGTGCTGTTTTTCTTGGGAATAAATTCTTCCTTCATTTGTTACCAGTTACGTACCTTCTTTCTCTCGTATTACCCCCCGCACCACTCTGTTAGAATCCCAGCTAACGTTACCCATTTCGCTACCTCTCTGCTCCGTGAGGGCGTATGACGTTGTACGTGCAACAGTATGTGACGTATGTAAGAAGGTGCGCTTGTTTTATCTCTCTGTGAGAAGGAGAGACAAGAAAGAGTGAGGAACGCATGTAGTGTAATGCCCGCAGCTAAAAGCACTACGTATACACGAATATCACAAAATAGTCATTTTCTATATCGCACAGAGACAAACCCGCGATATATCGAGTATATTCGATATATCGCCCAGTCCTAATTGGTGCTGATATCAGCCAATATTCAAGGCTCCGATAACTATTATTAGTGTCAATATTTAAACTTTTTCATTTACCAAATTCTACACTCGACAGCCCATAATGAAACACAAAAAAATGTATTTTGAAATTTTAGAAACTGTTTTAAAAATACAAATCTAAGAAGTCACATGTACATGAGTATTCACAAACATTCCTCAAAATGTTGTTGCTAATTTTCAAATATTAAAAACAATTTTTTAAAGAAATCAATTCTTCCATTAAGGCTGTAACATAAAGAAGTGAAACACTGTGTACTTTCTGTATACATTTATATTTTAAATACAGCGCTTTGCAAACGTATTAACCCCCTTGGATTTTTACCTATTTTGGTACATTACCACCTGTAATTAAAATGTGTTTTATTGTATGTGATGGATCTCCACAAAATAACCTAAGTTGGTGAAATGAAATGAGAAAAATATATTTAAAAAATAATTTAATAAAATGAAAAAATTTAAAGTGGCATGTGCATATGTATTCACCCCGTTTGCTATGAAGCCCCTTAAATGTTCTTGTGCAATATCTTACCTTCAGAAGTCACATAATTACAGTTGGGTACAGCAGTCCTTCTCAAATAACAGGTGGGCCCCCTTGGCGGGGCTTGGTGCGATGCGTGTGACCTCGGGGAACATGTTTTTTTTTGCCGTACCACTGTAACCATGGTAGGTGACGAGAAAAGACTTGTGTGTTGTTTCCTTTAATGTTAATAAGCTTCCAATGTTATGCAGAGGTATAGTTATAACGATTTTATATACAAATTATACTATTTATAGTCTCTCTAGGGGGGCGCGTATCAGAAAATATTTAAGAAGCACTGGGTTATAGGAAACATCTACAAAGAATGGAGTGTGTGCATAAGACCACAAAAAAGTGAAGTGAATTATATTTATATACCTCTTTGCTCGAGAGACTCAAAACACTTTACATAGCGAAACCCATTACCTACATATTTGAGCTACATTCAAACCAGTGTGGGTGGAAGTGGGAGCAAGTGGGTAAAGTGTCTTGCCCAAGGACACAACGGCAGTGACTAGGACGGCGGAAGCGAGGATTGTACCTGGAACCTTCAAGTTGCTGGCACGGCCGTTTTACGAACCGAGCCACGGTACTCCAACAAGTCGTACACTCTACAGAGCTTTTTTTCTGGCTACTCTTCCATAAAGCCCAGGACCCTCATGTAACAAGAGAGGCGTGGCTTTTTTACTAAAAATGGACGTATCATCAAATCCAGAAAACGGTGTATGCAAGTAAAAATTCAAATGTATTAAAGTGTTCGCACGCACAAATCCAAGCACATTTCTTTGTTACATCGTAATCAACTTGAAATCTACCGGAGACGTGTGCGTGGCTTGGCACCTCCAGACCACTCCCCCTTATATATACACAAATCATATTGAAAGTGATTGAGAACTGCATGCGCTGACCAATGAGGACTCAGTAGGAGGTGCTTGTTTCTCCTGCTACAGAAAACAGCACAGGGAGAAAAAAAAAGAAAAACAGACGAGTGTTGAAAAGATAATCACTGCAACTGTCCCCTTCCTTCCCTGCAACTGTGATTCCCCCGAAAGAATATAATGTGTGTAACTTAAAACAAAACGTGTTCACACAGTATGCCTGGTCCGAGCGAGATTAGTTTTGTGAAAATTATTTTTAATTTAAACATGCCAGCGCTATAAAAAGAGTTACGAAAAACTTTGACTCTTGTTTGATTACTCAATGTATTATTACAATACAAGAGAGGACTATCGCAGCAGTACAGTATGTGACAGTCCGCCCCAGCCCTCCACATGTCCTCGCTGTCTCGTGTGCCGCCACCCGCTTCTGCTTGCTGGAGTCACAGGAAGACATTGTGGCAAAATGATCGCAAATATAAATTAATAGACGTCCTCACAAATATGAACACGAAACATTAAACAGGGGGGGTGTTGTTCATATGTGCACATCAATCAGTCTGAGGAGAAAATTTGGTATTTTTTTACGTAAACTGTTACCCAGCATCACTTATGTGTGTCACTAAGGTATCCACAGCCTGTAGAAATGTGCATACAGGCTGCCGTGAGGCAGCGCACATTTCCACGTCAATGTCAGTCTAGATACATCTCATCTTTGATGTGAAAAAGGGCATAGGGCAGGTTTTTGTGCGTACGCAAGCTTGTTACATGAGAGCCTAGTTCAATGGAGTGTAAGGCTTATTGTGGTGCTATGCACGGACACTCCAGTCTTTGCTGTGGAACTCTGCAGCTCCTTCAGGGTTACCTTCGGTCTCTCTGTTGCCTTTCTGATTAATGCCCTCCTTGCCCGGTCTGTGAGTTTTGGTCAGGAAGGTTGGTTGTGGTCTCATGCTCTTTCCATTTGAAGAATATGGATTTGATGATGCTCCGGGCATCTTCAAAGATGTGGATATTTCTTTATAACCCAACCCTAACTAATTATGTGACTTCTGGAGTTAATAGATTGAACCAGAACATTTTAAGGGGCTTCATAGAAAAGGGGGTTATTACACATGCCAATTTTCTCTTGTTTATTTTCTTAAAATATTGTTTTTACTGTATATATATTTTTCTCAGGGCAGCACAATAGGACAGGGGTTAGTGCTTGTGCCTCACAATAAGAAGGTCCTGGGTTAAATCCCCGAGCTCGGGGTCTTTCTGTGTGGAGTTTGCATGTTCTCCCCGTGCCTGCGTGGGTTCCCTCTATCTATCTGTCTATCTGTGTTGGTTGGCCCTGCGATGAGCTGGCGACTTGCAGCTGGGATAGACTCCAACAGACCCGCGACCCCGAAAGGACAAGCGGTAGAAAATGGATGGATGAATTTATTTTTCCTCATTTCACTTCAGCAACTTAGGTTATTTTGTGCAGATCCCTCAAATAAAATCTAGAGTAAAACATTTAAATTAGAGGTCGTAATATAACAATATAGGTAGGTTAAAAGCCAAGTGGGTGAATACTTTTGCAGGGCGCTGTATATATTGAGGTGATTTTACTCACAATATCCAGACAAGACTCTTGTGCAGCTCTGGGTCGGTGGTCTCCAGGTCATTGAGCTGAATGGGTTTGCCGAGCAGCTGTTTGTAGAAGGGCAGCGTGAAGCTCCCATTGAT
Organism: Nerophis lumbriciformis; assembly: GCF_033978685.3. Lineage (NCBI taxonomy): Eukaryota > Metazoa > Chordata > Actinopteri > Syngnathiformes > Syngnathidae > Nerophis > Nerophis lumbriciformis. Next base: position 22,452,124 of record NC_084569.2, read on the forward strand.
GTAGTGGCCATGAAAAACTGCCAGCCCCATTACACGGCCCACAAAGTGGAAATATGATAGGTGATCCTGAAACATGGGCCAACGCATATACAATATACTTGAGTTTTAAATACATATGCCATTGCAAGGTCAGCTATGAAAAGCTTTATGTGTGTCTGACTACTCACAGGGTTAATGGAGGAGTCAGGGTTGATCTGTAGTGTGTAGATATTGTCTGTGGAGTACTGGAACAGGCCGTAATAAGGGTTCAACATTTCATGACACAGCAGATACAGCCACTCCCTACAGAGAACAACCACAATGTTAATAGAAACCTATAGGAAAAGCACACACAAATCATGCATGTCCTAATGATTTGTTTGTTTATCGTACTATAATAGAACCACCATTTATGAACCCTCATTGTACAAACTTTTTGATTTACGAACCACAGGCCGAATAAAAATATTTGTTGTACAAACCTCAGTATACCATTGTTTCATTCATTCTTTGTGTGCCTCGAAGCACAGCCATTTTGTGCCCAACAGCACTATTTGGGACGGGCTAATCGCTCTCCGTGCTACTTGTCAGCTCAGTAGTGCTGTTGTTAGTAACTGTGCTCAGTGCTACTTTGTTTACTTTTTTCTCAAATGTTCTTTTGACAGCATTATTCTAGTTTTGCAAGCTGTATATAAGTCCCAGGAAAACAATGGACAATCTATTTGTTGAAAAAAAAAATGGAGGAATAGAACCAGTATCCACAGCGTTGTATGACACTACACCTACCCCGCCAACCCCATCACCCTGTCCTTCTCTTCTGCTGCACGCCAAAAAGAACAACAAAATAGGTAAAGTAGATTTTTTTTATTTTTAATCACCTGGCTATAAAGGAGTTTTGTGATTTCAAACTGAGTGCACCAGAAGGATAGGGACAGTGTCTGCGTGTCGGCAAGGCTGTATATAAGGAGGACAGTTCAACAAGTTATTCTTGTTGCTTTGGCTTTGTTATTTAATATAAATACTTATTTATTTTTATTTATTATTATTTTTTTATTATTAAAAACGTTTTTTTGTGGGGGAAAAAATGTAAATAGTTATTAAATCACCCCCTTGTTATGTTTACATACACACGCATATATTTGGATTGTAAGGTATACCGGTAATAATGAATTAAAAACGTTATTATATTCATCCATCCATTTTCTACCGCTTATTCCCTTCGGGGTCGCGGGGGGCACTGGAGCCTTGCCTTTGAAAATTACTGGTACTTTTTTAATGTGGAGGTATTTGGATTTCAAAACTACCGATAAAGGTGGCGCCTTAAACACGGAAGCGCCACGGTGCAAACGCTGCTATAAAACATGCCTCGCCAAAGGTGGCATTAAAGTATTACAATCTTTGTTTCAAACTTATCTAACTATTTAAATAATTATCCACACCTGCACAAGGAGTGTAAAGGTAATGGAGTTAACCAGCTCCCCTGGTTTGCACATACAGATACGCAGACTCGTACACAGCTGGTTGACTTGCCAATTATTAGCGTGGTAAAAACTGCTCATGTAGCGTAAACTAATGCAAGTGAAATTACTTAAATTTAGTTACAAATTCCTACAATTTCTGTTTTATCTTTAAAAATATCTTTTACCTGATACATGTCTTAGCTGTGTAGTTTTGTTTTCAGTATTTACTCATAATTTTATTTGTCTTAAAGCACTGACCAAGAGTGGCAAACACAAATCATGAAGCATTTAAAACAATGTCAATAAAGCTTTCTTGTCACAGCCTGTTGCTACAGGTTGTGCTCTATTTTTAGTTTGTGAGTATTCTACCGTGTTTAGTGCTTTAGTTCCTCTCCCGTGCTTTTATTTTGGTGGCACTTCCTGTTTTGTTGGTGCTTTTCCGTAGCTGCTTCACACCTGTCCCCGTAGCACTTTTCCCCACACCTATTTTCTGTTGGTGATAAGGAACACCGATCTTGGTCGGGACATTGTTGAGTATGTTGATTATTCTCTCCATGCTGAGATCGAGCACGGATGTACTTTGTGGACGCTGTCTGCTCCACATTATTTGTGAGTTCTTTGCTGATGTCCAACATTCCGTTTTCGTTTCCTTTATAGTCGGTCAAGTTTAGTTTTTTTCTGCAAATCGTTTCCCCAATGCTTTTAGAGCAATTTGTAGCTCTCACCTTTTGTTTGTTCAGTTAACTACCTTTTTCACCTCCACGGTGCCTCCTTGACTGTCTGCATTAAAATCACAACAACCTACGCCGTCTTACACAACGCGCCGCATGACATTTCCATTCTATTTTAATGGCAGACTATATGTACTGAGTAAAATAGTTCTTTGAGTGCAATAAGAAATGCCCAGTGTGTTAATGCATTTTTATTTTTATTTTAATCTTCTAAAATTGTTCTTGGAGTGTAATAAGAAACATACAGTCGCGATCAAAAGTTTACATACACAAAATGTCATGGCTGTCTTGAGTTTCCAATAATTTCTATAACTCTTATTTTTTTTGTGGTAGAGTGATTGGACCACATACTTGTTTGTCACAAAAAAAATTCATGAAGTTTGGTTCTTTTATGAATTTATTATGGGTCTACTGAAAATGTGTCAAAAGTATACATACAGCAATGTAAATATTTGGTTATATGTCCCTTGGCAAGTTTCACTGCAATAAGGCGCTTTTGGTAGCCATCCACAAGCTTCTGGTTGAATTTTTGACCCCCCCTTTGACAAAATTGGTGCAGTTCAGCTAAATGTGTTGGTTTTCTGACATGGACTTGATTCTTCAGCATTGTCCACACGTTTAAGTCAGGACTTTGGGAAGGCCATTCTAAAACCATAATTCTAGCCTGATTTAGCCATTCCTTTACCACTTTTGACGTGTGTTTGGGGTCATTGACCTGTTGGAACACCCAACTGCGCCCAAGACCCAACATCTGGGCTGATGATTTTAGGTTGTCCTGAAGAATTTGGAGGTAATCCACCTTTTTCATTGTCCCATTTACTCTCTGTAAAGCACCAGTTCCATTGGCAGCAAAACAGGCCCAGAGCAAAATGCTAACACCACCATGCTTGACGGTAGGCTTGGCGTTCCTGGGATTAAAGGACTCACCTTTTCTCTTCCAAACATATTGCTGGGTATTGTGGCCAAACAACTCAATTTGTGTTTCATCTTACCACAGAACTTTCCTCCAGAATGTCATATCTTTGTCTATGTAATCAGCAGTAAAATTTAAACGAGCCTTAAGGTGTCGCTTCTGGAGCAAGGGCTTCCTTCTTGCATGGTAGCCTCTCAGTCTATGGCGATGCAAAACACGCCTGACTGTGGACACTGACACCTGTGTTCCAGCAGCTTCCAATTCATTGCAGACCTGCTTTTTGGTGGTTCTCGGTTGACTCTTGATCATCCTGACCAATTTTCTCTCAGCAGCAGGTGATGGCTTGCGTTTTCTTTCTGATCGTGGCAGTGACAAAACTGTGCCATGCACTTTATACTTACGAACAATTGTCTGCACAGTTGCTCTTGGGACCTTAAGCTGCTTTGAAATGGCTCCAAGTGACTTTTCTGACTTGTTCAAGTCAATGATTCGTTTTTTCAGATCTGTGCGGAGTTCCTTTGACTTACCCATTGTCGCGTTTGTAACGGACATATACATACATATATATATATATATATATATATACATATATATATATATATATATATATATATATATATATACACATACATACATACCGGTACATACATACATACATACATATATATATATATATACACACACACACACACACACATATATATATGTATGTATGCATATGTGTACAAACTTTTCCATAAAATATGGACTTATGTGCAGGCTGGAGCCAGTTAGCCATGTTTTCATTGTTTCTTATGGGGAAATTTGCTTCAATATACACATTTTTCGATGTACAAACCAGGGAACCAATTATGTTCGTAAATCGGGATTCCATTCTATATGTCAGTTCTTCCTTCAACAATTAATTAATCATTTACAATGTTTTACTGATTAATATGCTCGTGAACAGGGTATTAAGCTATTTTTTTCCTAATGGTTGTACAAGGTAATATAGAGATATAAAGTAAATAGAGTGAAAAAGAGAATCACCTGGCTACACCACCATAGTCCAGGCCCTCCTCTCCTCTGAACTTCACCATCAGACGCTTCTTCAGGTCTTTTGGCCTCATCTTCATTATTTGCCGATACGACTCCTGAACAAAATAAATACACGACCCTTTGTTATTAAAAGAATAGCAACTAAAATATTTTTAGGAGCAGTGTTTAACAGTTTCTGTTAATTATAAAAATGAGTAAAGTGAGTTATTAGTGATGAGTTCCCGGCAATAAGTAGTAAGAATTATTAAGCAGAAAGAAGAAGTTATGGCAGATGCAACATTCTAAAGCAAGGATGAGTTCAGCGGAGTTTGAGTGCAGGTCAGTAGGGGACAAAGAAAGGAAGGAGGGGTAACATGAAAGTAATAACACTGTCTGCAGGCAAACACTTCTGGTGCCAATCATGTGGTGAAACTAATGAAAGAAATACGATGGCGCCCACCTCAAAGATCTCCTCACGAGACACCTCTATTCGACAGTGTCCTGCTTGGGGCTGCTGCAGGGAGAGCTCGTGGCGGAGCAGCTTCAGTTTGTGGACCAAATCTCTCTCATAGCGTGCCGCCAAGTCTCCGTCTCCACCGACACCGCCGCCCATTCCTCCACCTCCGCCGTCTTCAACCCCCACATCCATCTGGGGGGGCTGTGAGGACTCCTTCACTTGAGATTGCTGGCTACTAAGGAGGAGAACACGACATGGCCAGGTTAAAAAGGCATACAAGTGTACATATGTATAGTTATTGGATTACACATGCACAACTCTACGCTACTAAACTCTAGGGTCCCACTTCCATAAAATTACACATTTAGTAGGTCATGTTCAGATGCAGTCTGCAGCAGTGAGATTAACAACAGATTAGTGTTCAAACTACAGATTTTTCCCCCATGTCTGTCAACCAGGTGCAGTCTGAGCATTTCAATGGGGGCGGATTTACGGAAATGTTTTGAGCACATGTGCACGCTGTTACCTAATGATGGTGTGTAGACGGGGATCCGTGAACTGTGTGGTTCTGTTGTTGTGGTCCACAAAGTATATCCGGCCCGACACCGTGCTCCGGACCTCCCAGCCCACTGGCAACGGACCAAGCTCCTCACAGCTTACGCTGGCCAGGTCCCTGCACCAGTAACAAGCAATCAGACAAGAGTCCAAAACAGTGCAACCAACATCATTTCAACCTTACATACACTTTGCTTTTACTTCATACTGTCCGTATCACAGCGCTTTCTCAGGTACTTTTGTCCCAGTGCTTAGTCAGGTACTTTCGTATTGGATAACATCCTTTACAAAAAATAATTGACTTCCCTAATTACACACTGACCAACTGTATTTACTCAATGAGTTTTATATAGAATGGTATGAAGTTACATATGTGGGAATCACACCGTGGTATCCGAGGGTCGTGCCAGGTGCTGACACCAGTCTGTGTGTGAAGAAAGTACACCTGGCCCTGCACTGTTGTTCGCTGCTCTGTATAAGCGAGAAACAAGAGAATATTGGAAGTGGCAGAGTCATTTAGTTTAAGAGTAACATGAAGTGAGACCAGGGCCATGTTTGACTAACCATATCCTTCGGGCAGGTCCGGGGGTTGGTGTCCGTGAGGTCTGTTCTGAGGGGTGTGGCCATGGCCTCTGGAATCCTGCCCTCGGATTCGCTGGGTCTGAAGGCGATTTTCTTGACTGGGGGAGTCGAGACGGCAGTTCCCGCCACCCGCAGCACCAGTGGGGTCGGAGTAAGGCAGCGGTTCTTCACTAAAACATCCCTCTAATACAGGCCTGCACACACGAGACACACTAATGTTAGTTAAGTGTCACATCCTGCAAAATAGCAGAGGGGGAATGTGCAGTACCAAAAAAAATGGGTCCAATCACATTTAACCCTTGTGCAATCCTAAAGCCAAAAACGGGTATTACATGTGGTCCTTATGTGATATGATTGTTTAGGGTTGAAGGTTAGCGGTCACACATGTGGTCCTTATGTGATATGATTGTTTAGGGTTGAAGGTTAGCGGTCACACATTTCTCCAGGGAGTTTTTCTATATAAAACTGCATTGTGTTTTTGATTGCAACAATTGCTATGTGCACATGGACACAATCAGACTAAAAGCCTAACCGGAATAAAAATGCTTCATGTAAATACGCCATTCAGAATATTCTGACCCGACCACACACGTTCGGGTAAAAATTTCCTTGTAAACATGTCAACAGTTATTCCAAAGTTTGGGTCGAAATTATTTTTACCGCGCATGTCTGTGACGTCAGCTATACTTTGGTGGTGGAGGGGTGGACTAAATTTATTAGTCTCGGAATGAAGCGGTGGTCTTGCTGCTGTCTCCCCCATTCAAAATATACAGAACCGAAACCAGCAAAAACAAAAGTGTACTCTGGAGTGTCATGTGTCGATGTAACAATAAAAGGAGGGATCCAAATACTTGCACCTGGGGATATGCTGATTGGCAACACTAAATTGGCCCTTGTGTGTGTGAATGGTTGTCTATTTTTGTTGGCCCTGCGATGAGGTGCCGACTTGTCCGTGATGTACCTTGCCTTCCGCCCAATTGCAGCTGGGATAGGCTCCAGCCCCCTCGCGACCCCGAAAGAGACAAGCGGTAGAAAATGGATGGATGGATGGATCCAGTTGTCATCTCAACGAGCTGTGTTATTCACAACCTTACAGTTACTCCAGTGCTAACTGCTAGCCTAAGGCACGGACACAGAATGTCGTAACATGAAGACACGCCCTGATGACGTCACGTCTGCGACTACAGAAACTACGGCAACCCATACATATCAAAACGTGGAGGGCACAGAACAGCTCCATTACAAAAAGAGAGGTGAAACAAAAGTAGCGAACAGAAGGAAAAATGTATGAATAACGTGACGTCTGACAAGCAGAAATGCACAGAGCCATGTTTGTTTACAGCGAAAGTCACTGCTTTTTTAACTTCTACTTCCGTTTATGTTATGTGCTGCGCATGTCAAAATAAAGTATTACGATTTAAGGTGTACTGTATGAAAATGCACATCATAATCCGATAATTTTTTCAGCGTCCATGTACACAGTAACATTCTAATCCGAATTATGATCACATTAAATACATGTTGCCCATGTACACATGGCTGTTATTAGAATAAGATGTAAACAAAGTATACACACTTTCTCTTAAGAACTCTTTTGACTAAATTCACTCCCATTATGATATGGGTTGGGAGTCTGGACTATTAGCATGTTCGGCCCTCAGTCAGAGGGCTTGTGTGGTCGTGTGCAGGGATGGACTGCACGGGATGACCACTGTTACACATGGTCTATAGTAGGTCTGTACAATTAATCGAATTTTGATTTCCATTATGGCTTATAATGAAAATATAATGATCAAAAAAAAAAAGAGATTAACGGGCCGCGCAACGTGCATGAAAATTCCGGAGCTTGTGACAGCGAGTCAGATGAGTGAGCGTGTAAGGGAAAAAAAGACGTCTATTAGAAGTTTGGGGTCTCATCATAGTTACTACTTTTTATTTGACAAAGCACTGCCGCTAATCAATAATCACTAAGCTCAACAAAAAAGTAAGACATAGTGTGTTGTGACACTGTGTTGAAATATCCGCGGACGGAGTCATATAATTGGGCAATAAAACGGAATCCGCTGATAAACGCAAAATAATATCAGGGGAATTGACATAAATGTCAGTGAAATGTTGTCATTGTGAGAAGATGGAACATTTGTTTGGGAAAATGTTGTATCCGGTCACTCTTATTGATCCCCACACGTCATTAACTAAACAATTTCTAGACGGCCACTTGAAACAGCGACCAAAGTACGACGCTAAAGCTAGCAAGAACAATCCATACACACACACAACACATCTTATCTGCTTATGTTGTTGTGAACAACATCATCGATGTACAAACCCCGTTTCCATATGAGTTGGGAAATTGTGTTAGATGTAAATATAAACGGAATACAGTGATTTGCAAATCCTTTTCAACCCATATTCAATTGAATGCACTACAAAGACAAGATATTTAACGTTCAAACTCATAAACTTTATTTTTTTTTGCAAATAATAATTAACTTAGAATTTCATGGCTGCAACACGTGCCAAAGTAGTTGGGAGAGGGCATGTTCACCACTGTGTTACATGGCCTTTCCTTTTAACAACACTCAGTAAACGTTTGGGAACTGAGGAGACACATTTTTTAAGCTTCTCAGGTGGAATTCTTTCCCGTTCTTGCTTGATGTACAGCTTAAGTTGTTCAACAGTCCGGGGTCTCCATTGTGGTATTTAGGCTTCATAATGCGCCACACATTTTCAATGGGAGACAGGTCGGACTACAGGCAGGCCAGTCTAGTACCCGCACTCTTTTACCATGAAGCCACGTTGATGTAACACGTGGCTTGGCATTGTCTTGCTGAAAAAAGCAGGGGCGCCCATGGCAACGTTGCTTGGATGGCAACATATGTTGCTCCAAAACCTGTATGCACCTTTCAGCATTAATGGCGCCTTTACAGATGTGTAAGTTAACCATGTCATCACAGATGCTGGCTTTTCAACTTTGCGCCTATAACAGTCCGGATGGTTCTTTTCCTCTTTGGTCCGGAGGACACGACATCCAGTTTCCAAAAACAATTTGAAATGTGGACTCGTCAGACCACAGAACACTTTTCCACTTTGTATCAGACCATCTTAGATGAGCTCAGGCCAAGCGAAGCCGACGGCGTTTCTGGGTGTTGTTGATAAACGGTTTTCGCCTTGCATAGGAGAGTTTTAACTTGCACTTACAGATGTAGCGACCAACTGTAGTTAGTGACAGTGGGTTTCTGAAGTGTTCCTGAGCCCATGTGGTGATATCCTTTACACACTGATGTCGCTTGTTGATGCAGTACAGCTAGAGGGATCGAAGGTCACAGGCTTAGCTGCTTACGTGCAGTGATTTCTCCAGATTCTCTGAACCCTTTGATGATATTACGGACCGTAGATGGTGAAATCCCTAAATTCCTTGCAATAGCTGGTTGAGAAAGGTTTTTCTTAAACTGTTCAACAATTTGCTCACGCATTTGTTGACAAAGTGGTGACCCTTGCCCAATTCTTGTTTGTGAATGACTGAGCATTTCATGGAATCTGCTTTTATACCCAATCATGGCACCCACCTGTTCCCAATTTGCCTGTTCACCTGTGAGGTGTTCCAAATACGTGTTTGATGAGCATTCCTCAACTTTATCAGTATTTATTGCCACTTTTCCCAACTTCTTTGTCACGTGTTGCTGGCATCAAATTCTAAAATTAATGATTATTTGCAAAAAAAAAAAATGTTTATCAGTTTGAACATCAAATATGTTGTCTTTGTAGCATATTCAACTGAATATGGGTTGAAAACAATTTGCAAATCATTGTATTCTGTTTATCTAACACAATTTCCCAACTCATATGGAAACGGGGTTTGTAAAATTAATGGACAAACAGGAGGACAGCAGCCGCAACTTGAGAGTCGCGGCTCGCTCTCTTTTTTTTTTTTTTTACAGCCTCAAGTCCTTTCTTTACTTGTCAAGATGAGAACAACCGCACAATTCACTTCCCCCCTTTACAATCATAGCCCAGTGCGCCACATCCGGGTTAAAGGTTTCAAAAACCACCTTACACATACATGATGAACTTAAAGCACTTGTTGATACATTTACACAATTATCATGCTTTGACCTCAAATATTGCAACCATAAATGTGAGGATGTTTGCATTTACTGTAATTAAGAAACATTTTATTTGACACAAAAAGCACACACTCTATGGTGGTAAAATACAGGTAAGTGTAAAAGGTAAAACATGGAATTAAAAATTATAAAAACGGAAAAACTGATTTTTAGTGGGGTTTTTTTTTCTACATTGCTATTGTTATTTAAATTTACTGTCATTTATTTGTTACTATTATTATTATTTTACTTGTTGTGATTTATTCGTTACTAACTAATCAATTTTTTCATCTACAAACCCCGTTTCCATATGAGTTGGGAAATTGTGTTAGATGTAAATATAAACGGAATAGCTGGTTGAGAAAGTTTTTTCTTAAACTGTTCAACAGTTTGCCCACGCATTTATTGATTAAGTGGTGACCCTCCCCCCATCCTGGTTTGTGAATGACTGAGCATTTCATGGAATCTACTTTTATACCCAATCATGGCACCCACCTGTTCCCAATTTGCCTGTTCACCTGTGGTATGTTCCAAATAAGTGTTTGATGAGCGTTCCTCAACTTTATCAGTATTTATTGCCACCTTTCCCAACTTCTTTGTCACGTGTTGCTGGCATTAAATTCTAAAGTTAATGATTATTTGCAAAAAAAATTTTTTTTATCAGTTTGAACATCAAATGTGTTGTCTTTGTAGCATATTCAACTGAATATGGGTTGAAAATGATTTGCAAATCATTGCATTCTGTTTATATTTACATCTAACACAATTTCCCAACTCATATGGAAACGGGGTTTGTATATTTAAAGTAAAGTTTTGGTGGTACAAGAAATACTCATGTTGTCAAATTAATGAATAATCATGTAATTACTCGTGATTACAATATCAATCAGCCATAGTCTATAGACGTATTATTATTCCATTTGACACATCTTGGTTTTAATCATAAATTCCAACCCACAAAAATGAAATCCAATGGTGTTATTACACCCTGCGACTTTTACCAGCTGAGACAAACTGATACATTAATACAAGTCCAGTGTATATCGGTCAGTAGCATATATATTATTTGTCACTTTCTGATCCTGGGAACATAAACATCTAGTGACACACTCACCCTTCATTTTCTAACAGACCTCGACAGTCCACCACTGGGCCTCCACTACCTATGCGGTCTCGTGTCTGCAGGCTCACTGTGGAAAATCAAAATTGTGATGTAAAGGTCAGACCAAAATAAGGATGACTGCAAACCCAGTCAGAAACACGCCAAGCGTAAATGTGTCAAGCCTTACCTACAATCTGCCCCCGCACTGCGTCACTGTCTGAGGGGTTCAGTTTACATAGATCTAGTCGCTGGTCTTGAGGGAGACAAACAAAAAGTACACATGGTTTGTGGTTTTCTTTTCACACATTTCATAATCAGATTCATCGAGAGGTGAGGGAACATCTTACATCCTGTGTCTTTTAGTCTGCTGATGGCATTTGAAAGAAGTCTAATGCACCCCAAGAAGCCTGCCCCCTGCCGTTTATGGATCTTTTTGTGATTCCATATACTGATGGTGATTGAGTCTGCTTTGCCGATGTAGCTGAAAAAAAAAACATGCATCATCAAATTGTTTCATACACCGAAAAAAGCAACATGCTAATAATAGCATCATAATGACAGCACAATATGTTCACGGATGTGTGACACTTCAAACATATTTGTAAACATCATAATAACAGCTGACTGTTGACACAGGATCATGTGGTTCACAAAGTAGAACTAGTAGGAGACAGCGAGTACAGGCCGGCTGATCTCCAGCGTGTACAACATTGATTGTGAATGGGGCTGAAGGAGACGTACAGGTCATAGTGCTGATTCCATTTGGGGTCCAGTGTGCTCTTGACTGTGTCTGTTGAGTGGCATTGACCTGATCCGTCCACCACAACCTTTGCAAAAGGATCGGGCAGACCTGCGTGCACACAATTTCATAAGAGTGAGCGTCAACCAACAGTTAGTCATTCAAAACATAGCTGCATTAAATTATTTACTGTATTGACCCAAATATAAGGCAACCCTTTCTGTTTCACTGGTCTCCTGGTCATTGGTGTGTGTGAATGACAGTAAAGAAAAGCTCTGACTACCACAGGTGCTGGAAAACAAAAACAAAAAAATTGTAACAGTCTTTTAGTCTCTATGCGCTTACTCGCTGCACGTATACGCCTTATAAGTCAGGAACCAAAAGGAGCTTCTGTAACCAGTTTTGAAAAGGTATTGTTATCATTTTTATTAGGGATGTCCTGATCAACATTTTTGGCCTCCGACTGAATCCAATTTTTTGGCGTCAGATACCGTCTGATTTTGAGTCCTCATAAGATACTTAGAAAATAGATTGTAAAACTGAAAATGTTTCATAGTAAGTAACTATAATAAACTCAATAACACATTTTTATTAACCTTATCTTATTGAGTACATGAGTTTGCTAATATTGTTGTAAATCAAATGATGCATTCATTAAATTTGTGGTATTGAAAGCTACATACCATGTTCTTAAACAAAAGAAAGTGGCTAGTGCTCAATAACTAAACAAAACTACTACTTTTGGCTCCTTTTTAAATTATTTGGGTTTTGCCCAAAAAGCCTTCCAGTATCCTGAGAATTGCTTCATGACTTTGTAAACAATAACAAAAACGATCATAAAATATTTTTTAATAATAAGAATAAGAAAATAAAAATATTGATTTCATGACTTTAGCATCATTTTGATACTATACTAGGCAGGGCTGCGAATCTTTGGGTGTCCACGATTCGATTCAATATCGATTCTTGGGGTCACGATTCGATTATAAATCGATTTTTTTCGATTTAACGCGATTTTCGATTCAAAAACGATATTTTTCCGATTCAAAACAATTCTCTATTCATTCAATACATAGGATTTCTGCAGGATCCACCCCAGTCTGCTGACATGCAAGCAGAGTAGTAGATTTTTGTAAAAAGCTTTTATAATTGTAAAGGACAATGTTTTATCAACTGATTGCAATAATGTAAATTTGTTTTAACTATTAAATGAACCAAAAATATGACTTATTTTATCTTTGTGAAAATATTGGACACAGTGTGTTGTCAAGCTTATGAGATGGGATGCAAGTGTAAGCCACTGTGACACTATTGTTCTTTTCTTTTTTTTTTTTAATAAATGTCTAGTGATAATATCAACGAGGGATTTTTAATCACTGCTATGTTGAAATTGTTACTAATATTGATACTGTTGTTGATAATATTAATTTTTGTTTCACTACTTTTGGATTGTTCTGTGTCGTGTTTGTGTCTCCTCTCAATTTCTCTGTTTATTTCTGTTCTGAGTGTTGCTGGGTCGGGTTTGGTTTGGTTTTGGAATTGGATTACATTGTTATGGTATTGCTTTGTATTATTTTGTTGGATTGATTATTAAAAAAATAAATAATAATAAAAAATAAATAATAATAATAAAAATACAAATCAATTGAAAAAAAAGAAAATCGATACTGAATCGTACAACGTGAGAATCGGGATTTGAATTCGAATCGATTTTTTCCCAACACCCCTAATACTAGGTATGAATAGTTTCGACATCTGGATTAATCCCCGCTACTTTACATTAAAACTTTAGCAGTTAGCTTCATGTGTCATCTTGTTCGGTGAGTGTAGCATGCTTAGCCATTCCTTTTCCTCTAGTCCTCCAGTGATAATGTTACATGGAAGAACCTCAGGCATGGTGCTGAGGATTAGTATCTTAGAAGCGGCTTCGCATTGTGGATAGACAACGCTTTTGTTGCAGCTTGCGCTCAAATTCGAGCCGGTGTTCTGGCAAGAAACGTGTGTAACAAGGAATCCAGTAATGTCTCCTTTTTGAAGGAATCTTTCACATGAGTAGACTCTTTAGCCATGTAAACACAAACTCCGATTTCGACTGAATCCGAAACGGCCGCATACAGGCTTCACTGCGGGAGGGCGGCGCCATTTGTCGTCTGGCAATCCCCATCGCCGTTCTGTTTGTACCTCCATCGTGCAGCAAAATAGCACAGACTTTCACGAGATCTCGTAAATCCTCGCATTATCACGTGATAAGGGAATTAGTAATAAAGCCAACCATAAAAAGTTTATTCTGTCCTTCCACAGAAGCAAATGAACTCGGTCCTGCATTGATAAACCACTTTATTTTTTTGCAACAAACAACAATACAACAGTAACATCATACCTGGCGAGCGTGTCACACAAACAGTCCTCCGCTATCCCGGTCTCCGTATATATTTGACACAAGCCCCCATATCCCCATTTAGCTCCCCGGGATATGCCTGTACATTATTCTTTAATTTTGGACCTCCAAAATCAGAATGTCCTCATCCATTTGTGTCAACAAGATTAAAATAAGTCTATAAACCTTTGACAAGTTGACTTCATGGCCGTCGCCACCCATTACTTTTAAAGTGTAAAATACGATCCACCTTGAAGACAAAGTATTTCATTATGAAAGTAAAACGGATACTTTTTGTTTTTGTGCATAACGTCCCATCCAACACTAGCAGAGTTTAGCTAAATTTAACAGTTTTCTTGCGGTGTCTGACATATTATATTTAGCGTTGGAATGCGTAACGGCATGTTGGTGACGTTCCGCGGGCAGTGAAAACTGACACATTGACTTGAATAAAAACAGAAAGACTCCGACGGCACGTGCGTGCCAGTCCACGGCCATTTCAGATTCAGTGGAAATTTGGGGTAAGACACAGCTGCAAAACGGGCTACCTTCAGGGGACAAGTCGTTTTGCAAAACCTGTTGGTTTGGATCTATAAATCCCGAGACCCAAAATATAAAACAATTCATATTTTCAACTTTCTTCATACGGTTTAATATTCAGGTCAAAATGGCAATTAAAACGTCTAATCTTGACACATCAGTGTGGCACCAGCTGAAAGCAGATGCGAAAAACAAAAGAGCAACTTACGAAAGAAGTCTTTCTTTGCGAGGTTCTTGGCACATAACACTGTTGGAGAAGACAGAACATAATGAACATGGTGCGCACAGACATTTGCATATTAATCGTGTAGGTTGCCACAATGCATGCTGCTGTCCATACAAGAATGAATGTCAAAAAATAATGTCGAATAACTTATGCGACGTGCACAGAGTGAGATAAGAGCAAAGACATGCGCAGCCACCCACAGTGGGAGTGGGAGAATGCATTCATTTAAATTGTATAACAAGTCCTTATTCTTATATTAGACAGTTTTTGGTGGATTAATAACTGTTGCTCTATTAACTGGACCATGTCAGAGGGGATTTACCGGTATTCAAAAACAAAAAGATTGGTGGTGATGTTGCAGCACAATCGCATCACCTATTGATTGATAGTCTGGTACTAATTGATTTTGTTCCACCACTCACACCCAGTTCTGTACTCCAATGAAAAATGTGGAATGGTTCAGTTTGGCCCAGACAGCCACTAAGGAAGTCAGTCAGTCTGCCCCAGGTTTTGGATGTGGCGAGTGGCGACTGTGGTGGCAGAGATATGTCTGCTGTGTCCTCATCTACTTCCTGTGAATAAGCCAGGGAGAATGGCTACAAGAGATACTTCCCTTTTCCCTTGACTCACACATTCCACAGTGAGACATCACCACTAGAGAAACACAACTATGAGTCGGATAGAATCACATTTCTTTATCTCTCCTGAATCCGCTTACATTCTTCCTCTGTCACTGCAGAACTACCCACCGCCCCCTATACTTTTCTTGCCAGAAACGAGAGAACGGCAAGATTCTTTCCTCCAATTCTCTTTTCAGTCTTTTGTCCAGCTCTTCCGTGGCACTGAATGTGTCACAGGTCTTTTCTCAGCATTTCAGGAAATTCCTCTGTCTGCCAAGGTCATGCCTGGTAAAGACACACACACACTCACAAACACACGCACAGCAGCTCAGCTGGTTCTCCACTTCCCCACTGCTGCTTTTTCTTTTGGGCCTTTATAACTACTCTTTTTCAGAGAACCTGAGAACCGGAGGGAGCCTGCCTGAGAAGAATTCCTTTCATCTGGTCTTGGGGGAATGAGTAGAAACAGCACAGGATTGATGCTTAAAAAGTGAGCGACTACTGTCTCGAGTAATTCTAAAGTCCGAAATATACTTTCTTGTAAAGCCTAAAACCGCCTTACCTGGTTTGCCATGTTTTTTTTTAGTTAGAACCTTCAAAGTACTTTAATATATACTTTTTAGGGATGTGCCAATCGATCGGCCACCGACCAGTATTTGTGAAAATGATGTAATCGGTCCATGCCGATTAATGCCTTTCAAACCCGATCTCTTCTCACTGATACATTATTTTTGGTCACTCGACTGACAGAGGTGGTTACCAGCCTAGTTAAGATAATCACCTCCCTTGTGGCATATAAACTACATTTCCTAGCATCTTAAGTATCATTATCAAGTACCATTATCACCGGAAGACAAGAAGGCTAAACAGGTTTCACACAGGGGCAAACCAAGAGAAGACATATTAATCGCTAAGCGAGAAATAAGAGCTTTAAAGCAGTCTAGGTTTTTATCTTCATGTTTACAAATTAAGGGAAAAATTGCCTAGACACGGGAGGACCTTGAGGGCACAAACCAAATAATTTAAACGAGTAGTAGATTGTAGTTTTTACTTTTGTATAGGTATTTGTTGCAATCGAATGTAATACAATTTTGTGTGTTTATATTGTGACACTGTTAACAGCACTCACCATTAATATATTGAACATTTTACAGTTAATACACACATTTCATTCATGGAAGATCGGAATCGCCAGCATTAACCCTGATCGGAACATCCCTACC
Source organism: Nerophis lumbriciformis (assembly GCF_033978685.3). Classification (NCBI taxonomy): domain Eukaryota; kingdom Metazoa; phylum Chordata; class Actinopteri; order Syngnathiformes; family Syngnathidae; genus Nerophis; species Nerophis lumbriciformis. The sequence goes on from NC_084569.2 coordinate 22,468,751, forward strand.
AAACAGTGTCAACACTATTTATTTTGGTGGCTTGGCTGACAACTAATTATGTGTCTCCATACACAGTGTGGCGCCGCTCCCCTAAACTAATTATAATCACTTCAATTGTGGCAAATAACCTATATTTTCTAGTTTCTTAAATATCATTATGACTGGAGGATGAGACTAAACATGTTACACACCGCCAGCAGGCATGCTAATAGCAAAGCTAGCATGAAGCAACACCAAGAAATAAGTGCTTAGTAAACAAAGTAAATAAATAGTAACTAAGTAAGATAGAACAGTGTTGCAGTAGAAAGTAAGCAGCTATTAGCAGGGAATGAACAAGTAAATTAATCAGAGTCTAGAGCAGTGGTGTCAAACTTATGGCCCGCGGGCCTGATAACATGTCTAATGCAACCCCCGGTATAAAAATGAGCTGCAATTATTCATAAAAACTGGAAATCGCAATAGCACTGTTAGGCAAGCAAACGGTTTATGGGTGAGTTGCACATGAGCAGTGTCTCTTTTTCATATCCTCGCCGGTGCGTGACCCGGAACAGAAGAAGAAGAAGGCGAGAAACAGTGTCAGTGTCGTCAGAACAATTTTGTTGTGGCTGAGGCCATGTCTACACTAAGTCGTTTAACCCCTTAAACAAATAATTATTTAGCCTAAGCCCCGTTTCAGCCACACTAAACCATCGTTTAAGGTCACCTCCTCAGACAAATTTTTACACAGGGAAGTCAGCCGTGTATTTCTTGAATATCCGGCAATTACCTTTGTATGGACTCATTGATCGTTTACAATGCGAGTTCGGAGAGGAAGTGACGCCAGAAAGGCCGCGCCCACACAGGAAGTGACGCCAGAAAGACCGCGCCCCACACAGGAAGTGACATCAGAAAAAGAACGCGCCACATCTTCATAACATGCCCGTGTTTCTCCTCCTTGTACATGTACAGGCGCTTTTGGAAATCACAAATCAATATCTCAAGAGAAGGAACGGGCGATTGCAGCTATTTCGGATACAACATTTCTCAGACGGCAAGAGATCATTCCAATGTCCGGGTCAGCCGTTATTCTACTCAGCGAAAAACTTTGTCCCTTCCTCCCGTGGATGTGATGTGTGTGTGACTACAAATATTGCTTTATGGATGTGACTGTGAAATGGCCAGGCAGCGTGCATGATACCCGCATCTTCGCTAACTCCGCCATTAGCGCAAAGCTTAAAGATGGAACCATCCCCTCGTGTCCCAAACAACTGCTGGAAGATGACGATCCGGTCCCTGTTTTTCTTTTGGGTGACCCAGCTTATCCCTGACGCCATATCTCATGAAAGAATACCCCAACGGCGTAGTCAACCCACCACAATGTTTTTTATGTATGTATATATATATATATATATATATATATATATATATATATATATATATATATATATATATATATATATATATATATATACACATACATACATACATATACATATATATACATATTATATATATATATATATATATATATATATATATATATATATATATATATATATATATATATATATATATATATATATATATATAATGATAAATGGGTTGTACTTGTATAGCGCTTTTCTACCTTCAAGGTACTCAAAGCGCTTTGACACTACTTCCACATTTACCCATTCACACACACACTGATGGAGGGAGCTGCCATGCAAGGCGCTAACCAGCACCCATCAGGAGCAAGGGTGAAGTGTCTTGCTCAGGACACAACGGACATGACGAGGTGGGGATTGAACCAGGGACCCTCGGGTTACGCACGGCCACTCATCCACTGCGCCACGCCGTCCCTATATATACATATATATAAACATACCTGCCAACTTTTGAAATCAGAAAAACCTAGTAGCCAGGGTCCAGGGGCCGCAGGCCCCGGTAGGTCCAGGACAAAGTCCTGGTGGGGGGTTCAGGGGGGCTTCCGACGCAAAATGATTATTAGCATTCAGACAGGTTAAATTGTTGCTAAAACCATCACTTTTCTATCAGTCACAGTGACTTTTCAAAACAAAAATATTACAGCAAAAATCATATGGGTTGATTGACATGTTTATTCTGTAAGCTAACTTCAATAGTATGAAATTATTTTGAAAGTTAATGCCAGTTATCCTGTCAACCTTTCACAAGACTTCAATTTGTTAATTGAAAGTATAAACAGTATAAACACTTTTTACAGTAAACAAATGGTAAAACAGTACTAAACAATTCCATTAAAAAAAAAAATTGGTGTCATTATTAACTTTCTGTCCAAGCTTGTATAATCTACTGCCTTGTTCAATTGTAAAAAATATTCTGTGCCTAAAATTCACATTTCTATCACAATTATCATACTGTAAACATGGTAAGCTAACTTCATTAAAATTAATAGTCCTGTCAATAGCATGGAATTACAATTCAAATGTAGTTTTTTTGTAAGCCTTTCAAAAGAATTCAAAATATGAAAAATTAATGAAAATTAATTAAGCCATCAGACACTTGAAAAGTGGCACATCACATCTCTAATGTAATCATTTTAACTTTTCAACAGAAATAGCACTGCAAAAATATTAAGGACATACTTCTGTATTTTGGTAGTTATGCTGTCAACATTTAACAAGATTTCTTCAACTTGGACTTGAAAGCATAAATAGTATAAACACTTTTAACAGTATAACAGTACTAAACAATTCCAATAGATAACATTGGTGTCATTACCTTTTTGTGGCTAAAATCCAAATTGTATCGCTAGCAACGGCATTAGACTTGTGTTTTATTGTCCCAACGTGGTCTTTTACATCGCTAATTCCTCCGTGTCTGATCGAAAAATCTTGTCTGCACAAGGTGCAATTCGCGTAGTTTTCACCCTTTTTGGAACGAATAATTATTCCCGGGTAGGCTTTTGAATATTCTTCACGGAATGACTGCAGTTTTCTTTTCGGTTTAAGACTCGTTTGCGATTTTTCTCCGGCTGATTCCATGATCGTTCGCTCGTTTGGAAACAATGGCAACTGGTGCCTCGTGCTTGGCAGCGGTGCTATAAATAGCCTCGCGCATGGCATTCGGAATGGCTCGATAGGAAGTTACGGGAAGCAGTGTCGATTGTCATTGTTGTTACGCGATTTCGTGAATAAAACTTTAAAAAAAAAAAATTTTTTTAATTAATGAAAAACCGTATTTTTTATCACTGCAACCGTAACCCGGAATAGGTTGATGAAAACAGTACTAATTACGGGAAAACCGGAGTAGTTGGCAGGTATGTATATACATACATATACATATACATATATATATATATATATATATATATATATATATATATATATATATATATATATATATATATATATATATATATATATATATATATATATATATATATATATATATACACATACATACATACATACATACATACATACATACCGGTATGTATACAGGTAAAAGCCAGTAAATTAGAATATTTTGAAAAACTTGATTTATTTCAGTAATTGCATTCAAAAGGTGTAACCTGTACATTATATTTATTCATTGCACACAGACTGATGCATTCAAATGTTTATTTCATTTAATTTTGATGATTTGAAGTGGCAACAAATGAAAATCCAAAATTCCGTGTGTCACAAAATTAGAATATTACTTAAGGCTAATACAAAAAAGGGATTTTTAGAAATGTTGGCCAACTGAAAAGTATGAAAATGAAAAATATGAGCATGTACAATACTCAATACTTGGTTGGAGCTCCTTTTGCCTCAATTACCGTACTGCGTTAATGCGGCGTGGCATGGAGTCGATGAGTTTCTGGCACTGCTCAGGTGTTATGAGAGCCCAGGTTGCTCTGATAGTGGCCTTCAACTCTTCTGTGTTTTTGGGTCTGGCATTCTGCATCTTCCTTTTCACAATACCCCACAGATTTTCTATGGGGCTAAGGTCAGGGGAGTTGGCGGGCCAATTTAGAACAGAAATACCATAGTCCGTAAACCAGGCACGGGTAGATTTTGCGCTGTGTGCAGGCGCCAAGTCCTGTTGGAACTTGAAATCTCCATCTCCATAGAGCAGGTCAGCAGCAGGAAGCATGAAGTGCTCTAAAACTTGCTGGTAGACGGCTGCGTTGACCCTGGATCTCAGGAAACAGAGTGGACCGACACCAGCAGATGACATGGCACCCCAAACCATCACTGATGGTGGAAACTTTACACTAGACTTCAGGCAACGTGGATCCTGTGCCTCTCCTGTCTTCCTCCAGACTCTGGGACCTCGATTTCCAAAGGAAATGCAAAATTTGCATGGTTGGGTGATGGTTTGGGGTGCCATGTCATCTGCTGGTGTCGGTCCACTCGGTTTCCTGAGATCCAGGGTCAACGCAGCCGTCTACCAGCAAGTTTTAGAGCACTTCATGCTTCCTGCTGCTGACCTGCTCTATGGAGATGGAGATTTCAAGTTCCAACAGGACTTGGCGCCTGCACACAGCGCAAAATCTACCTGTGCCTGGTTTACGGACCATGGTATTTCTGTTCTAAATTGGCCCGCCAACTCCCCTGACCTTAGCCCCATAGAAAATCTGTGGGGTATTGTGAAAATGAAGATGCAGAATGCCAGACCCAAAAACGCAGAAGAGTTGAAGGCCACTATCAGAGCAACCTGGGCTCTCATAACACCTAAGCAGTGCCAGAAACTCATCGACTCCATGCCACGCCGCATTAAAGTTAAAAAGTTAAAGTACCAATGATTGTCACACACACACTAGGTGTGGCGAGATTATTCTCTGCATTTGACCCATCACCCTTGATCACCCCCTGGGAGGTGAGGGGAGCAGTGGGCAGCAGCGGTGGCCGCGCCCGGGAATCATTTTGGTGATTTAACCCCCAATTCCAACCCTTGATGCTGAGTGCCAAGCAGGGAGGTAATGGGTCCCATTTTTATAGTCTTTGGTATGACTCGGCCGGGGTTTGAACTCACAACCTACCGATCTCAGGGCGGACACTCTAACCACTAGGCCACTGAGTAGGTAACGCAGTAATTGAGGCAAAAGGAGCTCCAACCAAGTATTGAGTATTGTACATGCTCATATTTTTCATTTTCATACTTTTCAGTTGGCCAACATTTCTAAAAATCCCTTTTTTGTATTAGCCTTACACAATATTCTAATTTTGTGACACACGGAATTTTGGATTTTCATTTGTTGCCACTTCAAATCATCAAAATTAAATGAAATAAACATTTGAATGCATCAGTCTGTGTGCAATGAATAAATATAATGTACAAGTTACACCTTTTGAATGCAATTACTGAAATAAATCAAGTTTTTCAAAATATTCTAATTTACTGGCTTTTACCTGTATATAAACTGTATTTGTCGCATTTTTTGGGGAAATGTATTTGATATAACCCAACACCAAGAATAGACATTTGAAAGGCAATTTAAAATAAATAAAGAATAGTGAACTCATAAATAACCAACTGAGAACGTGCCCGGTATGTTAACGTAACATATTATGGTAAGAGTCATTCAAATAACTATAACATATAGAACATGCTATACGTTTACCAAACAATCTGTCACTCCTAATCGCTAAATCCGATGAAATCTTATACGTCTAGTCTTTTACGTGAATGAGATAAATAATATTATTTGATATTTTACGGTAATGTGTTAATAATTTCACACATAAGTCGCTCCTGAGTATAAGTCGCACCCCCGGCCAAACTATGAAAAAAACTGTGACTTATAGTCCAAAAAATACGGTATATATATTTAGATACCTACATTAATTGTTGTAATTGTTGTAAAATGTTCTTTATCGCATTGTCTACTTTCTCATGTCGATTAAAGATTTGATTCATGCATGATGGCTCAGGTGTGATTCACTACAATAGAGCCCCACAGCACACTGGATTCTAGTTAATTGAAATACCACAACACTGGATATTGTTCAAAGGAGATACATTTTAATTTAAAAATTTGCACACAAAAGACAGCAAACAAATGTAAAATGCACAGCAAACTATTTACAATATAGCTCTTTTAAATAACTTCACAGTGAAGTAAAGTCATCTACTGGAGAGCTTGGAGCAGATAGATGCTCAGGTGGATTTATTTTGTTTTTTTCGCACATGCGTACTAGGTCGCGTTGCCCCGGCGGATAGAGGAGGGCAGGGATCTTAAACGGTGGCATTGTTGTATGTGGACACGGATAACGTTAGTGTAAACGGGGCCTTAAGAGTTCCCTTCTATTTTTTTTTTAAAGTCTAGAAACATGGAAAGTCACACATTGTATTGGTTCTCTATCGAACAGGCAAACGTCACTCTCCTTCTTCTGTTGTTGTCATTCATAGGTGAGGATACGGAAAAGAGACACTGCGCATGTGTAATCTACTGTATCTCCGAACAATGAACAGGGAATAGAGAAAATACCTTTACACTCACTGTTTTAATTCCTATTTGCGATTTTTAAACACATTAACAAATTTGGATAATGGATAAGGACCCACTTTCTGTTTATTATCAAACCAAAAAACGGGGGAAATTTATTTTTACGTTAAATATTTTTTCTATTCCAAACGAAAAACAAATGGCCGCAATGTACACGGACCATATTTGATACTTAAGAGTTTTCATTATTTATTATCTATTCTGTAATTTTTTCAATCCCAGATAGGCTGTGATTTATTTAAATGGCTTTGAAGATACAATTAGACAAAGGCTGAGTTCATTGTGTCCTTTGTTGTATTTTTGAAACTGCACCATTTTTTTCCCTCAGAATTTACAACTAACTTTTTTAGAATGTGCTTATTCTATTTTTGGCCAAAGTAAAACAAATAAAACAATCTGAAGTTGTCTTTATTTTTAAGTTATTATGCCATGATTTTATCAGTCCGGCCCACTTGGAAATAGATTTTCCTCCATGCGGCCCCTGAGCTAAAAGGAGTTTTACACCCCTAGTCTCGAGAGAGGATAATAAAACAACAACTGTTGGTGTGTCAGCATTGTCACATTTTATAAATGTAAGAGGAGGGCGGATCGATCCATAAAATGGTGGTGTCAATTTCAGAGGTATCAATATATAAGTGATACAAGAGTACAGTAATAAGATATACATCTTTATTTTCTCAACAGTTTTGTTGTCGTTTTGGTTATTGTGTACAAACTACGGTAATAATTCTCTGGACACAGGAGGACTTGGAGGGCAAAGAAAAAAGGATTTAAATGACTGGTAGATAATAGTACCGTATTTTTCGGATTATATGTCGCTCCGGAGTATACGTCGCACCTGCCGAAAATGCATAATAAAGAAGAAAAAAAACATATATACGTCGCACTCGAGTATAAGTCGCATTTTTGGGGGAAATTTATTTGATAAAATCCAACACCAAGAATAGACATTTGAAAGGCAGTTTAAAATAAATAAAGAATAGTGAACAACAGGCTGAATAAGTGTACGTTATATGATGCATAAATAACCAACTGAGAACGTGCCTGGTATGTTAACGTAACATATTATGGTAAGAGTCATTCAAATAACTATAACGTATAGAACATGCTATACGTTTACCAAACAATCTGTCACTCCTGATCGCTAAATCCGATGAAATCTTCTTCCTCGTTGTCGCTAATGGTATGCACCGCTAGCGTCCTTTCTTTCTGCTGCTCGATCGCCGTTTTCTGCTGCATACGTCCAGTTTGTAATCTGCAGTATATAATTTCCTTTTCGGTGCCATTTTTGTTCAGTTTTTATAAGTTACCGCCAATGTAGAAATGATCCATTTTAATAGCTACGGCAGTAGCATATAGCAGTTAGTATCTCATGACCCACAATGCACTTCTGCCATGACCCTCTCTCGCCGAATTCTTATTGGTTGACGTGTGTGTGACGATTGCTGACATTTTGCTTCGTCTCTTCCGTGAATTAGATAAATAATATTATTTGATATTTTACGTTAATGTGTTAATAATTTCACACATAAGTCGCTCCGGAGTATATGTCGCACCCACGGCCAAACTATGAAAAAAACTGCGACTTATAATCCGAAAAATACGGTACACAATACTTAACATAAGTAAAAAATACTATTAATTTTGTTTTGCTAAAACAATTTTATGTAAAATAAAGAACTAGTTTATATATTGTGTTCATACGGTTATACTGCAAATAGAATTCACCATAAATAAATGGAAAAATGTACAGTTAATACATGTGATCGGTATTTGTATAGGCCGATCTCACTCATGGATGATCGTATCAGAATCGGCAGCAGAAAACCCTCATCTGAACATCCTATGTATTACACAATTATTTATGCATGTAAAACTCTTATTTTTTCTTTATAGAAAGTGTTTTGTGTTAATATTTTTTGCGTTTCTGGAATGGATTGATTGGATTTACGCATTTCTTATTGGATAAATGTAGTTGGTTTTCCTGCGATTTGTTCTTCATCGGGCCTTTCGGAAGGAAAATCATAGTACCACTATTCAGAAAAAAACTATAATGTAATGTGTTCACTTCCTGTGTGAATAAAGTAAAAACAAAGTAAGAGTAACAGCAGTGAGGCACGTGAGAAAACATTTAACCTACTTGATAAACTCCGCAATAGCCACACGTACTAATCAATTGGATGTCACACACGCAGGCAGTCAAATACAAAAAAATGTTTTGATTAGGTGCCAAATAAGCACAATCTGCTTGTCCTCTTTTAAACTACATGTGTGTGTTTGTGCACATGCTGCAGGCTTAGTCACGGCCATGAGAGGATTATGGGTGCTTATGTCGCCTGCTAAACGTTGTCTCTCCTTTCCTCGTTCTCTCAAGCTAATTAAAAAAATTACTACAAAATAATTTCGCTTTTGATTACCATGCATGTTTTCATAATCTTTACTGCTCATCTCGACTTTTGAGCTCTTGTCTCGTGAGCTTCCTGTGTCGCCAGCTGCCATGACACAGCCGGCCTGCTGGCCCATATAGCAAATCGGTGCTCAATCCAAATAGTTGGCATCAAAACCCGAGCAGCACGTGTGACCTGAGAATGCAAATCAACATTGGGCCAACAATGTTAGCCTACAAACCTCATTCTTGGCTAGACAAAACAACCTTTTGTATTACTACTACTTAACTAAATTCAGAAAGAATCATAGGCAAAATTAATTGAGTTTCAGTTCCCATGGCACAAGCAATAAAATAAAGGAGAGTAAGTTGAAAACTGCAGAAAATATGCTCCAGAAAACAATTTTTCATGGATTAATCTCATTATAGACCCCACCAGTAGGTTTATCAATCTGATACTAAAATCGAAATTGTATTAGAAATATCACAACCCTATGAATATCATGTCAATTGTGTCAAGTGGTTGTATTGACTAACTAGTTTATTAGCTAAAGGAGATGGTTATTAACAGCTTTTACTACACTTCAGTAAATGCATTACTCTTACTAGGACAACACTAAACCGTTCATTTACTTAACTAACTGAACGGGTGGCTTGTCAGCGTCATCCGCTATCAATTCATTAATAAACACTAGCAAAAGTCAACTAATAATGCAGCAAATGGGATTCGATCTATTCCGCCTATAAAGCGCTATAAAAACAACCAAAAACCTCCATCAAAGTTTTAAATACATGCTGTACGTATACTGTATATGTAACGTAGTAACAGGCACATTCATAATAACAGGTAATATTTTGGTCATTATAAGCATATGGCGGTGCATATCCGGCGATCTCCGGGTCTTGGTGCACACGATTGCACCAAGAAAAATTCCTAGTTTGTGAACCCGTTCTCAATCAATGGCAATAAAACTATTCTGATTCTGATTCTGATTTATTTCACAGACGCATCACAATGTTTGCTATTTCTTTGAAAAACAATAACTACCACTACTAACTGCTTGAGGCTACTTTGGGACAAATATTGATGCTGAACCTGAGCTTGAATAAACGGAGGATGAGCTATGAGTTTTAGACACTGAGTGATAAGCAGATCCAGCAAGTAGCATTATTGCTAAGTGCTAAACAAGACATACAAACCACAAATATAATAAAACAATCACTTACTGGACAATGTTTGATCTCACTGGGATGCAGACTGATGGAATGTTTATATCTTCCAGTTTAAATGAATAATTAATCATAATCCTCAGGCAGGTAAAAAAAGAGAGAAAAAAAGGTGGGCCCATACAAGCGTTTTCTTTATGCCTTTCTTGCGATCTCCGGGTCTAAGTTGAATGTCAAAGGCCACAAACTTCTACTATACAGGTGAGAGGCATTATTTATAATTTAGCAGAAACTTTTACTAACGTTGAGGCAATGCAGCAGCTCAGCAGCTAGGTATGTCAATAGCTGCATAAGCTAGCTAACTCTGTATGATCACAGCGCTGCTAAAAATAGTTCCTCTGTGTTAGCACTTACAATAATAATATCGCTAATACTTGGTTCATATGCAGGTCACCTCATATAAATGGGAGTATTTTTGGCGGTTTTGAGACATATGTGTTATTGTCTTACATAAGGTTTGTGAATGATATGAAACATTTTTAAAAATTGTTCCCTTTTAAATTCAATCACACTAGCAATCCAATCCAAGGTCTGTTGTTTCCCAAGGGTGACTGAACTACAACAGTAAGTGAACCCGAGTGATGTCACATATACCAGACGTGAAACGCTGTCTCAAACTTTAACAAATAAAAACAGAACAAGATAAACCTATTTCAACACTTTAATAACAAAAATATGGCTCCTTATTCTCTGTTAACTATCTCATCCGGCTGATAAACCACCTCATATAGCCAATAAAGTCGCTAATCAATAGCCAGAAGAATATTTCCTGTTTCTTCCGCCAAGGAAAATATTCTGTGTCTATTTATTCATTAAATTACAAAAAAAACTTGGTAATAGATTTCTGTCTGTTTATAAGTACTTTTTGAGCACATTCAACAATACAAATTGTGATTGATAACTGATACCTTTTGTCACAATATAAAAAATAATATCTCAAGTTTATATCTCGCTGCTTCCCTCCATTTTATCAGTGGAAAATCTGTGAAGACCCACGACTAGTCTCTAATCTCTCAGTAAGACTATTGTTACTGTAATACATCCATCCATCCATCCATTTTCTACCGCTTATTCCCTTTGGGGTCAGTCCTTCTCAAATAGTGGGGCGGGCCCCCCTCGTCCACTCCGTGGGAAGGGCCGCATGTGACCTCTGGGGGCGGCGTATCAGAAAATAATTGAGAAGCACTGTGTAATACACCATGGTGGCCCCTATGTTGCGATACAGCAGGGGTGTCAAAACTGGGGCCGGGGGCCCATTTGCGGCTCGCAACTTATTTTCTAACGGCCATTCTAAAAATACTATTACTATTACTAAAAAAAAACATGCCAACAAGGTGTAAAGTACCGACAAAATTTGAATTGTTGACACTAATACCACAAAGCTGACATGCAGGCGGTTTCGTCTTTTGAAAAAAATCGATATATTTTATTGGTTTTGAAAATGGAAAATATCAAAATAGCCGCCACATCTTTTTATTTTTCAGTGTGGGGCTCTCAGTGCAAAATGTTTAGACACCCCACGCAAAACAGGATTTATTTGAAAAATAAAAAAATAAAATGTATATTGTGATTTTAAGTTTTACCACCACATCCAAGCATCTGAGGGAGTTTTTAATCTTATAAGGAAGGCAAACTTGTCTGAACACTGAGGGGTTGCCTTTGAGAATTTACATTTCGACTTGTGCCTTGGAAATGATAAAAGCTGTTTTATAGTATTTCATGTCAAGAAACCACTGTTATTAAACAGCTTTAAGACTAGAAAAATGTATTTATCTTTTCACAACAATCACTGTGTGTTGTATATGGACAATGAATGACCTGTCTGTGTCCAAACAATTGCATGAGCAAGTTTATTGGCTCCATATGATGAAGTTGATGAGTTCACCATTCATTCATAGCACGATAAAATATAATTTCCAAAAAGCTTGCAATGTCATACAAGTTTGTATCAATATATTACATTTACATGAGCATTGTTTATAGTTTAAAAGCCAATTTAACCACCCAATTTTAACATGCATGCATCGGGACCCCTCAAGGAGCTAAAATGGCTGGGAAAAGGGAAGTCTGGGCTTCTCTGCTTAGGCTACTGCCCCCGCGACCCGACTTTGGATAAGCGCAAGAAGATTGATGGATGGATGGATGGATGCATCAATCAGACGTCAAAACAAAGTAAATGGGGGAAATGCGGTTTACAGCGGATGTATGTGTTTCAAGGACAGTTCTGGAAATGATTGAAAATAAACGTTCAAAATCCGGACTGCATGGAGTGCCTGGAACTTTAAAAACGCGGACCTAGTTTCCACCCGGCCGCTGCAATAGAGCGCACATGAAAGCAGTGGTGTGTGGGTTCATAGTTTTGATTTATGTTGAAGATGAATACAGTTACAATATGGTAGGGCTGGACGATTATGGAAAATAACAATCACAATTATTTTAATTGATATTGTAATCACCATTAATTAATTGTTATTTATTTATTCAATAATTAATTCATAATTAAAAATAGATTGTATTTATTATTTACTTTAAATAGTTTAAAAAAAAACGGATATAAATTAGTAACGAACAAACCACAATTAAAACCCCCCGCGACCCCAAAGGGAATAAGCGGTAGAAAATGGATGGATGGATAATAGCAATAACAAAAAAATTAATAATAGCAAAATAAAAAACAAAATTCCGTTTTTCCGTTTTAATTGCTTTTAATTCCGATTTTTACCTTTTACACTTATTTTACCACATAGAATGTGTGCTTTTTATGTCAAATAAAATGTAATAAACTGTTAAATAATGTTTATTAAAAGCAAAAAAACCTCACATTTATTGGTGCAATACATCTTTGGACAATTTTGACCAATTATTCAGTTCCATCCATCCATTTTCTATCGATTGTCCCTTTTGGGGTAGCGGGGGGTGCTGGAGCCTATCTCAGCTGCATTCGGGCGGAAGGCGGTGTACACCCTGGACAAGTCGCCACCACATCGCAGGGCCAACACAGATAGACAGACAACATTCATTCACACACACACACACGCACGCACACGCACACGCACACGCACACGCACGCACACACACACACACACACACACACACACACAGTTCAAAATATACAAATTTAGTAAATGTATCAGTAAGTGCTGTAAGTACCTTATGCTTATGTAAGGAACTTTTGTGACACCTTTATTTTGTTAGCGCAGTCAGACCGAATGTGGCGCTCAGCGCTATTATTGTGAAGGGGAACAGTGTGCTGTGCTGCTGTTCTCAGCTTGATGAGTACAGAGTAAACACCTCTCAAGTTGCAACCGCTGTCCTGTTTGTACATTGATGTTACATAAATGACACAAGACAAGCAGATGAGATGTGTTGTGGGTGTATGAATTGTTCTTGCTAGCTTTGGCTTGGTAGTTCAGTCGCGGTTTCAAGTGACTGTCTCAACATTTAGCTTCGGACGGGGCTGTTGAGTGTTTCTGAGATGAATGAGCAGTCCGGGACACATTATTTTCCCAAACAAATGTTCCTTCTCCTTACAATGACAACATTCACTCACATATTCTGCTTTAACAGCAGATTCCAATTTATTGGCCAATTATGTGACTCCGTCCAAGGTTACGTGTTACTTTTTTGTTGAGTTCAGGGATTATTGATTAGGCATACTAGCGTTGTGACAAATAAGCAAATAAAAAGTAACAACCATGGTGACATCCTAAACTTCTAGTAGACATTATCTTTTTCTCACTCATTCGCTCCTCATTCGTTTCACCGTCACAAATTGTGGAATTTATAGTTGTTTCTGATTATTATATTAAATATATTTTCATAATAGTGAAAGCCATATTTGAAATCAAAATCTGATTAATTGTCCAGCCCTACAATATGGTACATCATTACCACGAATTGATTAACGTGGACCCCGACTTAAACAAGTTGAAAAACTTATTCGGGTGTTACCATTTAGTGGTCAATTGTACAGAATATGTACTGTACTGTGCAATCTACTAATGAAAGTTTCAATCAATTCAATCAAATATTCAGAAAAGAAAAAAACAAGGCTTATATTCAAGCCACTTTCTGACCGTCTCTTCAGGATGCACCGTCTTGCTTACATGTCCACACTTCTCCGCCAGCCATGTTGTAGTTTTAGCGCTTCCTTATAGAGTCTACTGACAGATACAAGTTAGACTATGCGCTTTTTTTAAGAAATGGCGACATTGGAAGATGCATGTGCATGTACGCGCCAGTCAGCAACTCATGTATAAATAGTTAAATAAGATAATCTAATGGGTGTCATTATAAAAAGCTAAAAAAATAGGTTATGGGAGGCAGAAACATTTTTGTTAATTTCAGCTATTTTCCCTAAAAAATGCATTGAGGCTATAAAGTGCGTTTTATCTGATACTAATCAGTAGATTCCCCGATTGCTAAAATAATCAAAAGCTGCAGCCTTAGACAGCAGTGATATATATTTAGATATTTTTGCATGCAACATGTCTATGACAAAATGTATTAATATTTTATGTGCTACATTTACTAAATCTCAACCATCAAAGAGCTTGTATTACAATATGTTTTTTTTACATCTGCAGTCAGCCTGGAATTGAACAGCTTTTGTAGATGAACGGATAATTTGAAGAGGCAGACCAGCCAATCAAAGTCACTTATCTCACCGCCATTGATTAGATGTCCTGAAAAACAGAGTACAAAAACAGATAGGGCTTGGTATGTGCCAACGTGAGGACGGCCACAAGGACGACGCCACCATACAATCAGCCCGAAACATGACATTAAAGGCCTTTGAACATCAACTGGCTGAGGAGTAGGAATTATTAATGAACTGATAATGTCAACCTTGCGGTATGGGAGCACTACTCCATCCTCCGTTGTTTAAGAAATAAATCCTGCTCTATTTCCATCCCTTCATTGCTTGACCACACTTTAGAAGGTATGTGGCATTGCTCTTTTATTAACTAACTGTAGCCACAAGAAAAGAACCAACACTCTTCTACTTAAATACGTCCATTATAATGTAAGGGTGGTCGGGTCTTTGTGTGGGTCTCTGCCACAGGCACATGAGCCTTGCTAATGTAGGCCAAACATCCCCTCTGCCTGACAGACTCAACAAAAACACATTGGCCGGCCAGACAGCATTATACTCCTATTGGCTCATCGCACATTCCTCAACCAATTAGAATTCCTCTCATACCTGTAGGGGTGGAGCAAAGTCAGGGGCAATAACCTTTGTTTGCTTTCAAACAGAGCTAATGAATGGCTGGGTTTTACACTCACGCACGCACGCGTGCACACTCACACACAAGCACACATGCTTTCTCTGTTTTCTATCATTAAGGCTCATTTGGCTGATCGCAGTGCAAAACACCATAACAAATTACACGCATCATTTAGCCAAATTGTTGTATTAAATTTAATGTCACCAACAGAATCTGTGCATTTTCTCCTTAGTAATCTTTCAGATAGAAATGACTGTCATTTTCTCCTCTTCATTATTGTTAAAACTCCTTAGTTCATTAAAATGTCATCAACCCAGATCCAATTTAGGGTTTGAAATGTTGTGTATTCAGATGTAGTGGGGTTATACTACACCAATAATAACACACTATGGTGAAAAGTAACCCACAAGAGTAAAAGGGGGGGGGAAAAACGGATTCCGTGACTTTGCCAGACACATGATGCAATTGCTTGAATTGGACCGGAGTCTTCTGTTAGATTCAAAACAAGCACTTCATCAAAAAGCAGTTGTTTACAAAGATAGTTTATGTTTTGAATACCATATTGAACAATATGTTTATTGTGGTTGTGGGTTTGCAGTGATGTGTAGCTACTAAGAGAGGTACAAGATTAAAATAAACATGCAATACGTCAGTTTTCTTTGCTGTTTTTCCTTTTATGGTCACAGGTGAGCTGGAGCCTATCCCAGCTGACAGAGTGAGAGGCGGGTGACACCCTGGACAAAGAGGAACCTTTTTATTTTGGCTTTTCATCCACATGGCAACAGGGTTCTGGGTGACTTGCCATGATATCTTTAGAGAAATGGGTCCCAGATTGGGAAACTCTGACAACGCTGCCTTGTCGTTGACAAGCAAACCGCTACTTTTTTGGGACCGATGACGTCGCCGCACTGTCACGTGACAAGAAGAACGCGAGAGAACCACACTTGCAACAACCGGAAACAAGAACAACAACAATTGTGAACAACGGAGCTATGTTTCTTCTGCAGTTTGATGTGGGAATCTTTGGGCCCCCCACAATTCGATTACGATTCAAGGGCTACGATGCCCTTATAAATCTATTATTTATGCATCTTTAATATTGTATAATAATATTATCTCTTATAAATGTATTATCAATGATGTCCATAAAAGGCTCCTCCTTTGGGTGCTACCACATACACCAGAGGTCTCCAAACTTTTTGACTCGGAGGCCGCATTGGGTTAAAAAAAATTGGCCGGGGGCCAGGCTGTGTATATATACATATATACATTGTCTTTATAATCCGTTTTGTCATTTAACATCAATTAACATTGATGTTCATCAACAATTAACATTGTCACGTTATCGATGGGAAAATTAATTTTTAGACAATATGATTTGCCTGAGCGGCTAGGAGACACCAAGAGTAACAAGCGGTAGAAAATGGATTAGAAAAAAAATTAAAATAAATAAATAAAATAAAATAAATTTTTTTACTTGGGCCTTCCTGTGGGCCGGATTTTGGATGCTGGGGGGCCGGATCCGGCCCGCGGGCCGTAGTTTGGGGACCCCTGATATACACAGTATTGCATTATTTTGGGCTTTTTGATGCAAGTGCCAAGAGCATTTTTACTTACTTACTTACTCTCTCACTCACTCACTCACCCACACAATATATATATACACACACACGTGTATATACAAGCACATATACATATATACACATACATTTTATATATATATATATATATATATATATATATATATATATATATATATATATATATATATATATATATATATACATACACACATATATATTTATTTATTTATATAACAAAACACTGTTTCATGTACCTCAAGTAAAAAATTAATGTGCACATGAAAATACCGGTAACAAAATCATTATAAACAAAATAATATGGCAGAATCTAAATAATAACATAATTAAGTAAAAAAGTAAATGTGGAAATTGTGCAAGATAGCACCTTATGGACATAAACAAATAAAACAAATTTAAGAATTTTGCAAGATGGCACCTGATGGCCATAAGACAAAACTGCACTTTTCGTCCATATAAATAAACATAGTGTTCAAATATTAGATCTAGGCTTATACCAAAATCATAATTAAGACTATATTTATCAATATTGAAATCACGATTATTAATCAGGATTATTCATTAATGTTAGGTAAAACAGTGTTGGGTTGGGGTGTAAGCATAATGTCTACTAATAAGGCTATAAACGTTATCCATTTATTTAAAGGCAATTATTTGTCTTTTGTTTTTAATAGTATCAATGTTTCATCTTTTTCTCATTACATAATGCCTTTATCTCTATTTTTACATTTTAATAGATACAAGTATTTTTTTAAGTTATGTACATGTACATGTACATGTACATGTACATGCTGTATTGGGACAGATCCATTAAGACTTTAAGCAGAAATATGTAATGTGGGAATTAACTATACACAATAAAACATTAACAAAATGCTATGTCACATGAATGTTTTTTAAAGTAATAACTTTGCGAAATGAAAAAATCTACAACATGTAAAAACATGGTGTTTACTTTTTGATATCAATATAAAACACAGCAGTTTTGCTAATGACGATAAAGTCTAATACACAAGCTTTTTCTTCTTCAACAACTGTGTGTTTTAGTGCAACAGTTTAGCCAACAAAATAAACACGAGTGTTACCTCTCACATCTAATTGACAATCTTCACAAACTGTGTTCAATTCAAAGAAATGACAAAACATTCTATCTAGTATTTATGTTATTGGAACACTGATACAGTTAGCAGTTAAATAAAGTATGAGTGAACATCCCAGTAAACAAACTAAAGATTAATCAACAAGTTGTGGCAACGTTCCCGACACATCGCTTGCTGCATGTTTCCTCACGTTTTGACTCTCAGTCAGAGCAGGACACTGTAAATAAAAGCAACATCTCCTTCACAGTATACTTTTACCGTGGAATAAATGTGTCTGTCTCCAATATTGTCCACACCTGTAGTCATCTAATAGCAGCAGTGCGCTCTTGAACGCATGCCGAGACGCCACGGAAATGAAGCGAGGGGAAAAAAAGTTAAACGAAGCGCTCGGCTCCGTTTAGTCCAAGAGGAACTCCACGGAGCAAAGTCTGTAGTTGCTTTCCGCCATGTTTCAAGCCAAACAACTTTAGTGCGCATGCGCCGGCGCTGCTGTGACAGTGTTTCCAGGAAGTAAGCGGTGCTGCCAAAAATACATTAATAAATGACGTATTATACTGTTTTATATCTATATATATATATATATATATATATATATATATATATATATATATATATATATATATATATATATATATATATATATATATATATATATATATATTAGGGCTACAACAAAATCGATTATAAAAATAGTTGGCGATTAATTTAGTCATCGATTCGTTGGATCTATGCTATGCGCATGCGCAGAGGCTGTATTTTTTTTTTAACCTTTATTTATAAACTGAAACATTTACAAACAGCTGAGAAACAATAATCAAAATAATAGGGGTGTAGCGGTACGTGTATTTGTATCGAACCGTTTCGGTACAGGGGTTTCGTTTCAGTGCGGAAGTGTACCGAACGAGTTTCCACACGGACAATTAAGTAGCGTACTGCACGTTGTGTAAACAATACTCAAAATGCCGGACATTTGAGACATTTATGAAACTCCGCCCTGACAGCTCCGCAAAAGAGGACGTGCCCGGTGAAAAGAGGACATATGGTCAGTCTATCCTAGCCCGTTAGCTGCTAGCATACCAGCAAAAGAGGACTTGCAGCGATCGGTTTCACCGGACATGAAACCGAGCTAGGTCCTGACCATACGTCCTCTTTTCACCGGACATGTCCTCTTTTGCAGGGCTGTCGGGCGGTGTTTCTTAAATGCCTCAAATGTCCCGCATTTTGAGTTAGGGTTGCATGTATTTTCAATGTACATTCAGGGTTAAGAAGGTTAAAAACACAACAAATTGTGCGTGCAGCAGAATTCGTGAGGGAGGGGGAGAGACAGAGAGAGCAAGAGAGTTGTGATAAACGCGCATGCGTCGTCAGGCTCTGCTTTTTATCGATACATTTATCAGATTTAATTTTTTATTATCTATAGCAGGGGTGTCAAAAGTGTGCATTTTTGTAACATTTTCCTTGTTTTATTTGGCAAGTTGAAAGAACACGGCGCCAGTATACTGTTTTATTTTCAATAAAATACTGAAAAGGATAGAAATGTAGTTTGTCTCTTTTATCCGATTATTAATCGATTAATCAAAGTAATAATCGACAGATTAATCGATTATCAAATTAATCGTTAGTTGCAGCCCTAATATATATATATACATACACACACACGCATACATATATATATATATATATATACATATATATATATATATATATATATACATACATATATACATATATATATATATATATATATATATATACATACATATATACATATACATATATATATATACATACATACATATATACATATACATATATATATATATATACATACATATATACATATACATATATATATATATATATATATATATATATATATATATA
Source organism: Nerophis lumbriciformis (assembly GCF_033978685.3). Classification (NCBI taxonomy): domain Eukaryota; kingdom Metazoa; phylum Chordata; class Actinopteri; order Syngnathiformes; family Syngnathidae; genus Nerophis; species Nerophis lumbriciformis. The sequence continues at coordinate 22,488,604 of NC_084569.2, forward strand.
TATATATATATATATATATATATATATATATATATATATATATATATATATATATATATATTAGGGATGTCCCGATCCGGTATTTGGATCGGATCGGCCGCCGATATTTGCACAAAAATGCGTATCGGCAAGGCATGGGAAAATGCCGATCCAGATCCAGTTAAAAAAAAAAACTCTGCTCCGTGTTTTCCAACGCACCTATTTAAATAGTACATTCCACTTTTCTGCTGCTCCCTAAGTTCCGTTCCGCATTTTCCAGCACACCTTCAACACATCCACAGGTCTGTTACACGACAGGCTCTTCTCACTCTTTTCTGTGTCTGTGCTTCTCACAGACAGCAAGCGCACCTTCTTACACACGTCACATACTGTCACGTCATACGTCACATACTGTCATGTCATATGTCACATACGTATACGTCCTCCCCGAGCAGAGAGGTAGCAGCATGGCTAACGTTAGCTTTGATGCTAGCGCAGCCGTGTGACCAACGTTCTCTCTAAGGTGCGCGCTTGAGCAATTGCGCACTGTTTAAACGTCCTCTGCGCATAGCAATTATATGCCACGGACAAAATCAAATAAAAAAATAAGCGCATAACAATTTTCGACACACGGACACGACAGAGAAAACAGTTTTCGTCATCATTGTTCAAATATTATAACGTCTGTCGAGACGCTTATCTTCATTCGGTGCCACACACCCACACCATCAAAATGCCGAGGCAAAAATGTCCAGATCAACACCGTATGAAAAAATTAGTGATTTTTTTAGTTGTGATATCCTTCTCTGCATGAAAGTTTAAAAGTAGCATATATTAATGCAGTATGAAGAAGAATGTTTTAATGTAGACATGCAAGACTTGAAAGAAAATGTTGAAAATCAAGACTACATTTCCTGCAAATGGATGCATTTCTACCCTATATTTTAACTTTAGATTTATTCTCATATCAAACTCTTTTGGCTGTCTTTTTGACACTTACATCCGGCGCCCCCCTCCACACCCTGGATGATAAATAATGTAAATAATTCAATGTGATTATCTTGTGTGATGACTGTATTATGATGATAGTATATATCTGATAGTATATATCTGTATCATGAATCAATTTAAGTGGACCCCGACTTAAACAAGTTGAAAAACTTATTCGGGTGTTACCATTTAGTGGTCAATTGTACGGAATATGTACTTCACTGTGCAATCTACTAATAAAAGTCTCAATCAATCAATCAAAACACATAGAATCATCATACTGCTGTGATTATATGCATCAAGTGTTCATTCAAGGCTAAGACAAAATATCGAGATATATATCGTGTATCGCAATATGGCCTTAAAATATCGCAATATTAAAAAAAGGCCATATCGCCAGCCCTTGTTTCAATGATGCCATTTCTGTTTGTCATGTATAATTTTGTCTATTTTGTGTTTATCCTTGAATAAACAGGTCAGTTTCTTGTTACCAACCATTGTGTATTATTCAAACTCACCTAATTCAGCTGGCTAGTTGTTATCAAGAGTACTAAAACCCTTTTCAACATGATTCTGACAACTAAGTAGGCTAAATAACTTTAAACTTTAATACATGCTCGGATAGGCCATTATCGGTCAGTATCGGTCAGTATCAGTATCGGTATCGGATCGGAAGTGCAAAAACAATATCGGTATCGGATCGGAAGTGCAAAAACCTGGATCGGGACATCCCTAATATATATATATATATATATATATATATGATCGATCAACTTCAAGTCTGGTAACCGAGCAAAACAGGAAGTGATCCCTGGGAGGGACACACAAAACAGCCAATCACCTAACAGTATCAACTATCAAGTTTGGATGCGCAATCTTGCTGTCTCGCTGTTGATTCTTTGAATGGAGTGAGAAAAAAAACTAAAAATGAGTGCTGCAGAGAGCTAATAAATTGTCGATAAAACAGGAAAACTCACCTCAACAGTATGGCTGGTTTTTCGATTTTTTTTTTTTTAAATGGACCGTAGTCCTTTGGAACTAAAATGCAACACTGTATAAATAATATAGACAACAAAATATAACAAACGTGCTACTTTAAAATAATAATTTTACCAATAATACATTTAAAAAAATGACCGCGTAACATAACTCATTTCAATACTTAAATAAGAATAACAGACCAAATTAAATGACCATGTAACTTCCTGGCAGTAAACCTACAAAAATTGTTCTTCTCAGGTTTCTCTATGTTTACTATTTTACACTTTCCACTATTTTGTTACACTGTATTAAGCATTACTTACATATTCCCTATTTATGTACCTTAATTAAAAGAGGTTATTATTAAGTGTTTGTGATTTTAGAATTTAGCTTCTGTTGATATTTTGAGGGTTTTCCATGGTTGTGTTGACATTTTCTTTCCTTTCTGCCTTGATAACTGAGGGGATTATAATCAGAGGAAGGTTACATTTGAAATAAAAATTTTTAACATTTAATATTTTGTCTCCTGGTCCATAATTTCCATAGGTCATAAATATAACAACAACTATTTGACCAATATAAAAAACGTATGTCATACAGTTTTCAGCCATATCGCCAAGCCTTAGCCACATTGACAACATGCATTATTATTTTTGCAAAGGCAATTTGACACAGCTGAAACATTGGATCCTATGAGATCCCTATATATACTTAAAGGTTTTTTGATTCATTTAAATGGACCGTAGTCCTTTGGAACTCAAGTGCAGGACTGTATAATTCTCTATCCATCCATTTTCTACCGCTTGTCCCGTTCGGGGTGGCGGGGGGTGCTGGACCCTATCTCAGCTGCATTCGGGCGGGCGGTAGGTGGGGTACACTTTGATATAAACAACAAAATATAACAAACTTGCTACTTTAAAATAGTAATTTGGACCAATGATATTTCAATAAAAATGACTGAAAAACATAATTCATTTCAATACTTAAATAAGAATAACAGACCAAATTAAATGACCACAGTAAACCTGACATGGCAGTAAACCTGGAAAAAATGTTATTCCCAGGTTTCTCTATGTTTACATTTTTACACTTTCCACTGTTTTGTTACACTGTGTAAAGCAATTCTTACATATTCCTTATATATGTACCTTAATTAAATTAGGTTATTATTAAGTGTTTGTGATTTTAGAATTTTGCTTCAGTTGATATTTTGAGTGTTTTCCATGGTTGTGTTGACATTTCCTTTCTTTTCTGCCTTGATAGCTGAGGGGATTATAATCACAGGAAAGTTACATTTAAAATAAAAAATGTTAACAATTAATATTTTGTCTCCTGGTCCATATTTTCTATAGTTTATAAATATATCAACAACTATCGATATTGACCAATATAAAACACGTATATCATACAGTTTTAAGCCTGAGCCACATTGACAACCTGCATTATTATTTTTGCAAAGGCACTTTGACAAAGCTCAAGCCTTGGATCCTATGAGATTGCCATATATACCTAAATAAGTGTCCAGTGTGTGTGCATAGACTCATTAAACCTGCAAGTAGGCAAATACTACAGTGTAATTGCTCAGTTTAGCATCAGATGACCAAGACGTCTGGCCCTGGGCACAGAGAGACATTTCCATTTGAATAGACGCCCCTGGGAGTCCAGTGGGGTCACACTGGCTACAGTGAGAACCTATTGTTCCAGCTGTGTATCAAGAGAGAGACTCCTTTATGTCCTACACAAGAGCTTGAATCCCAAAACAACCTTTAAATGCTCAGATCGAGCACCCAAAACACTAAAAAAAAATACACGGATAAGGATAACGTTAGCCCTAAATGCTACAGTTGACTTAGCAGGGGGATGCCAATCAGTTATCAAAGTGGGAATAGCTAACGTGTCAAAAGCAACCGAAAGACAGACTTTGACCTCTTCAGAAATGAACAATCAATGTTATTATTTACCTTTTGTTAACTAAATGTTGTGTTTTAGTGGTGGTGGTTGGTGAGACCCCCTGATGGGCGTAGCTAGCCAGCATTAGCGGTCAACGTTAACTCGAGAGAGCTAACGCCGACTGGCTAGTGTTAATAATTCATAGTGTGTTAATGCTTTTCAAGCGTCTATGTTTCCAATGACCCCCCCAGTGGCTAAGGACGGGCTATTGTTTCGGTTGTAAGCTCCACATGACGGCGAATTGTGTCCGCATTAGTGTACTGTTTTCTTCGCTGCCCTTTCGGCAATTTGGCTAGCACCCCGGCTAACAAGCTAGCACTTGTGTTGCTGTGTCTACCGCACAAAAACCGGATGTTTGGGCAAATCGCAGCCCTTCAAAGGCACTTTGCGATGTCCTGTTAGGCTCGCTTGACGTAAACGATTATACATAATTAAATCATGCAGCGTGTAGTTTATGTCTGTCTTCTTTTTTACCTGTCAGTCGGATTTTGATGCTGGACCCGTTCCTTCGAGTCCCAGGATTCGACATCACTCCGTGAAAAAACGATCCCACAAACTTCCTCTTCGGGTCCCCCGAAAGAGACCTTTTTCGTAACTCCGTTGGATGGCGAATGCCTTCAGAATGCAAACACGCGGTTAGTTTTCCGGTTCTTCATGGATGCGACGGTATTATTTCATCGCAAAGTCCTGCGCTTCCTCGAGATCCAACAACACCGGAGAACATTTTCGGGCAGGCTCAAGCACGTAATGACGTCATAATCTTAACTGTACAGTCGTACGTGCTCGCGTCTGGCGAACGTGGGCGTGCCCGTGGAATTCTCAGCCTGCAGTCAGGAGAAAAAAGTAAGACGATTCCGTTCAGTTCAGTTCAGTTCAGTTTGAGTTTATTTCGAACATGCGTAAGATACAATGTAATGCATCACACAATTCCACTTGCTTCATTACAGCACGTCCGAAAAGGAGTAGGAAGAAGCAGAATTTATTTAATCCTACCCCTTTTCATACCATAGCAATTGTATCCAATTTCCTTGTTCTCTGTAACAGAACAGTGAACAATAAATAATAAATAATATACCATAGTAAGCATACAAATATTAAATACATAAACAATCTTTGTCTCAATAAAAAAAGGGTTCAAGATGTTCATAATTCTTGTTCTGTGTACTTTGAGAACACTTGTAGTTTGAACAGTCTCTTAAACTGAATCATATTGGTGCTTTGTTTGATTTATTTGGTTAATCCGTTCCATAATTTAATTCCACATACTGATATGCTAAAGGTTTTAAGTGTTGTACGAGCATACAAATGTTTTAAATTAGATTTTCTTCTAAGGTTATATTCCTCCTCTTTTGTTGAGAAGAATTGTTGTACATTCTTGGGTATCGGGTTATAGTTTGCTTTATACATCATTTTAGCCGTTTGCAAATGCACCAAATCGTTGAAATTCAATAATTGTGATTTAATAATAAAGGAGTTTGTATGTTCTCTATATCCAACATCATGTATTATTCTAATTTATCTTTTTTGTTACACAGTTAGTGAATGAAGCGCACATTTGCAGTTGTTTCCCCATATTTCTACACAGTAACTCAGATACAGTATGTTAACACTAGTGAGCAATGTGAGCAATTCCCCTCAATGTTTATTCATAGCACAAATATTGAGTCTGTCTTTATATTTATGTTATTGGCATTAATTTATCAAATGCTCAAACCGACTATATTTTTTTTTAAATGAAAACAGACAACACCTGAACCTCATACCTCATAAGGGACTTCAAAGCCTAGTGGGAATCATTGTTTGCAACAGTACAAATAAGCAACTTACTTTTCTGTTATTGTCAACAAAAATGATCACATTAAATAAATGATCAAACTGTTAAAATACAAAAATGTAACTGGTTAACGCCAATCTCTTAATTATATAAAATAAAATAAAATAAAAAGTGTATTTGCTATTTCATAGCGTTATTATTATTACATTTTATAAATATCCCTACTGCTTAATTCACACAGCCATAATGTTTATGGCTATTGAGCAAATAAGTGGTTCTGCCTTTGAGATACACGAAATGAAGGAGGAAAACAATAGACATTTTATTAAATTACAATATTGTGCAACATTTTATTTATTTCAGGAGTTCGGTTCATGTTAAAGACCATGTATTTCAAATCTTAAAATTAATTTATTTCTGACTAGATAGAGTATGATATTGAACTTCTCCACACATTTATTAGATACTTTTTTTTTTTTTATTATATTGGATCCAAGCAATAACTATAAAAACAAATAATAATTGAGAAAGAAAATCTGGACTATTTAAATTGAAATTTCAAAAACAAATGCATTTTTCCACAATATTCTGATTTATTGGGATTGCAATTAATATGTTTTGCGTGTTCTGTAGTGAAATATGTGACAATCGGCTTCAATATAATGTTTTTATATATGATGGAGAGTATATTATACGGATAGGCTTCCAACTCAATGCTATTGCTTAACATCTGTTAAAAGTAAGTGATTGCAATTATCTTTAAAAATTAGGATACCCTTAATTCGTTAACAGTACAGTTGTCCCTCGCCACATCACGCTTCAAATATTGCAGCTTCACTACATCGCAATTTTTTTTTTAAAGCATACTCTACATATTTTTGGCTTAAATTAAGTAATTAGAAGTAATTATATGTATAATAGCGCATCCATCCATCCATTTATTTTCTACCGCTTGTCCCTTTTTGTGGGGGGTGCTGGAGCCTATCTCAGCTGCATTTGGGCGGACGGCGGGGTACTCCCTGGACAAGTCGCCACCTCATCGCAGGGCCAACACAGATAGACAGACAACATTCACACTCACATTCACACACTAGGGACAATTTAGTGTTGCCAATCATCATTTGTCTTATTTTCTATTATTATGATGTGTTGATCCATCATGAGATTTACCCAACAGGCTTTCATTTTCCAGGTTAAGAGAAATCTTATCTTATCTTCACCGCGACAATCGAGTTTACTCATTTTTGGCAGAACAACGTTTTTATGTGCCTTATCAATAACACATATCAATGTCTTTGACGCAAGCTGCACTAAGTCAAAAGACGAGATGTGAGGCGAAACAAGACTCAATGGGACGCATCACTTAAAGTGGAACTGCACTTTCTTTGGGAATTATGCTTATCCTTCACAATCATTATGAGGGACAAGAACACATGTCTTTTTGTTTTGTTTTTTAAATAAAAAAACGCTTGGATGATGCGGCGAATGGGAGTCACCGTTGTAGCCTTCAAAGCACTCTATAACAACTTCTAAATCCACCATCAACGTTTTCGATACACACTGCAAGTATATACCTGTATATATTGTAGTAACAGACATGTTCATAACAATATGTAATATGTACAATATTTACCATATTTTGGTCATTTTAATTATTGCAGGAACTAATTCCTCGGCGCATTGAGTTTTGTTTTCATAGCAATGCACTTCCTACTTCCGGAAACAAAGGCGTGTGTGTCTTCTAATCATGGCAAATTCGGGAACAAACAACAAAGGCGACTGTTTTTGTACAAATGAGGATTCACAACCTTATCTTTTATTATCTGAATATATGGAGGATGAAGGAAAAGTGAGACGTTGGAGCAGACGGAAGTCGAGAGAGTGAGGTGAAATTGGCTCAAAAGCTGCAAAATGTGAAATTTGAAGCCATGTTTTTTCGACATAAATGGAGTGCTTACCCAAATAAACCAGAAAAACGTCCCCGGCCAGCTGGACCAAACACAACTGTCCATCGAGTGAGTCACACTTTATATTGATCATGATACACGCAGCACGTCATGCGTGTTATTACAACTACAGTACATGCGCTGTCTGGCTAGCTTTGTACAAACAAAACATGAAATGTGGGCTAATACTTAACATATACCGTAATATGATTGTTCATGTTTTCAGTCAGTACAGATTGGTGTTCTATTGCAGTGTTGTGCATTACAAACTCAATAATGTTGAATGAACAATGTTGAATGACGACGCAAGAAACGCAAGGCTAACAACACGGAATGCTAACAACACAGCTAATGATTGTATCTGCGACTGTCAAGTTGACCATTTTTTTGGAGAACATCTTAGGCCTGTGGTTTCAGCACATGGAAGCCCAGTTCTGACTTAGAGTAATTACCCAGGATGTGACGAAGTATTTCCACGTTGTGGCCGGACAAGGCAATGGCAATGACGTTTGGAAGATTCTTTGCTAAGATTTTAAAAAGCCTTGAAAGGTGAAATAATGGAAAATTATGAAATATATAAGCTTTGGCTTCAACTTATTCCCTTTTCGGTCTTTCTTTTTCTTTTTGTATGTGTATGTGTATGATTGTTATTATGTATAATCTATGCTGTTAAATTGATCACACAAAATGGTTGATTATATCAGTGTTTTTCAACCTTTTTTGAGCCAAGGCACATTTTTTTAATTGAAAAAAATCCGTAGGCACACCACCAGCAGAAATCATTAAAAAACAAAACTTAGTTGACAGTAAAAAGTCGTTGTCGCAATTGTTGGATATGACTTTGAACCATAGCCAACCATGCATCAATATAGCTCTTGTCTCAAAGTAGGTGTACTATCATGACCTGTCACATCACGCGTGACTTATTTTGCGTTTTTTGCTGTTTTCCTGTGTAGTGTTATAGTTCTTGTCTTGCGCTCCTATTTTGGTGGCTTTTTCTCTTTTTTTGGTATTTTCCTGTAGCAATTTCATGTCTTCCTTTGAGAGATATGTCCCGCATCTACTTTGTTTTAGCAATCAATAATATTTCAGTTGTTTTTATCCTTCTTAATGGGGACATTGTTGATTGTCATGTCATGTTCGGATGTACATTGTGGATGCCGTCTTTGCTTCACAGTAAGTCTTTGCTGTCGTCCAGCATTCTGTTTTTGTTTACTTTGTAGCCAGTTCAGTTTTAGTTTCGTTCTGCATAGCCTTCCCTAAGCTTCAATGCCTTTTCCAAGGGGCACTCACCTTTTGTTTATTTTTGGTTTAAGCATTAGACACCTTTTTACCTGCACTGTGACTCCCACTGTTTCCGACATCTACAAAGCAATTAGCTACCGTCTGCTACCTACTGATATGGAAGAGTATTACACGGTTACTCTGCTGAGCTCTAGACAGCACCGACACACAACAACAACACATAATTTGCAGACTATAATTACTGGTTTGCAAAAAATATTTTTAACCCAAATAGGTGAAATTAGATAATCTCCCACGGCACACCAGATTGTATCTCACGGCACACTAGTGTGCCGCGGCACAGTGGTTGAAAAACACTGGATTGTATGACCGAAATAAACTAATTTCATTCATTCATTTACTCACACAATTGACGTCATCCATGCTTGTGAATGCGTATAGTCAATGCCTGTGTAGAAGTTCAATAAACACATGACACTCATGATCTGTAATCATATGATGTGCATCTAATGTTTGTCAGGAAGGAAAGCGCATGGATCGGGTTGTTGGGATTTGGCTCTAAGGCTGCCTTTGGGTTGGTTTGACTGCAGCAGTATTAGCTGGCGGAACAATGGAGCCTCTGATTCGACTGTTTTCAGGCCACAGGATTCAGTAAATCCACATAAGCAGAGGGCCGGACACAAGTAATGCTCACATTCAAATAACAAACACGCAGCTGCGTTCTCAACCTTTGCATTCAGTCTCATAAAGTAGAATCCTGGCTAATTTTATTCCCTTATCTTTCTCAGACAATTTCCATGGACTCTTCACTGCTTTTGCTCTGCACCTGTGGTCCTTCCATTTTTCCATGTCAACACTCCACAGGTGGCTGCGGTGATGCCCGAGATAGTCTGCACGCATCATGTACAGCTGTTTGTATGCAATTATGAGGATGTGTTTGTGTGTATGTATGAATGTGGGTGTTATTCAAAGCCCCCCGCTGAGACCAACTGAGTGGGCTCACAACTACTTAAATAATTCCAATCATAGAGACAAGTGTAATTGTTCCTCAGGGGATGCGCACTCCTAAACCATTAGGGAACATTTCTAAATGTTGGGCCTTAAGAAATAAAAATAGCAAGCGCAAAAGTAATGAGGGATAACAGAAATGAGGAAGGAATGGATAAAAATGAATACAATTATGAATGGGCATGTTTCTTTAGCAAATAATGCTTTAGTAGAGCAGTGTTTTTCAACCTTTTTTGAGCCAAGGCACATTTTTTTCATTGAAAAAAATCCGGAGGCACACCACCAGCAGAAATCATTAAAAAACAAAACTCAGTTGAAAGTAAAAAGTCGTTGTCGCAATTGTTGGATATGACTTTGAACCATATAGCCAACCATGCATCAATATAGCTCTTGTCTCAAAGTAGGTGTACTGTCACGACCGGTCACATCACACCGTGACTTATTTTGAGTTTTTTTGCTGTTTTCCTGTGTAGTGTCATAGTTCTTGTCTTGCGCTCCTATTTTGGTGGCTTTTTCTCTTTTCTTGGTATTTTCCTGTAGCAGTTTCATGTCTTCCTTTGAGAGATATGTCCCGCATCTACTTTGTTTTAGCAATCAATAATATTTCAGTTGTTTTTATCCTTCTTTATGGGGACATTGTTGATTGTCATGTCATGTTCGGATGTACATTGTGGATGCCGTCTTTGCTCCACAGTAAGTCTTTGCTGTCGTCCAGCATTCTGTTTTTGTTTACTTTGTAGCCAGTTCAGTTTTAGTTTCGTTCTGCATAGCCTTCCCTAAGCTTCAATGCCTTTTCTTAGGGGCACTCCTCTTTTGTTTATTTTTGGTTTACGCATTAGACACCTTTTTACCTGCACTGTGACTCCCACTGTTTCCAACATCTACAAAGTAATTAGCTACCGTCTGCCACCTACTGATATGGAAGAGTATTACACGGTTACTCTGCTGAGCTCTAGACAGCACCGACACTCAACAACAACACATAATTTGCAGACTATAATTACTGGTTTGCAAAAAATATTTTTAACCCAAATAGGTGAAATTAGATCATCTCCAACGGCACACCAGACTGTATCTTACGCGGCACAGTGGTTGAAAAACACTGTAGTAGAGGACTTAAAAAATACTTTATGCATGTTAGGTTGTGTGAGCGAATGTTTTGTACTGAGTAACTTTTTTGGGGTAGATTTCATGTGTGGTAAGTAAAAACACAAATAAAAATCTTAACTCTTGATTCAATCTTGATCTAAAAGATGACGGGACATTATTACATTCATTTGTCATTATTTGTAAAAATAAAAAAATAAAAAAATAAAAAATAAATATATATACGTATATATATAAAAAGTAATTGTTTTAGAGGTGCAACAATATGAATTGTGACCAAACTATCACCGTTATCGTTATGATCCCAATATTGTGGAATCTGCTCCAAAAGTACCTATGCACACACTGAAATATTTGTACAACTTAAATTAAAGCTATTAAAGTACACAAAGGAATAAACAACACACACACATGATCTACTTTCCGTGGCAGAAGAAACATTATATATTGTCTTATGATGATTTTGTTTTTTTTTCATGGTTTTATTCTTGTCAATTTTAAGCATCTGTAAATAAATCACTTTGGATTGTCTTGCGTATGAATTGCACTCTATAAATAAACTTACGTTGCCTGTCCTTACTTAAAGACATATTACCGGTAGGCCTACTTGTATTTGAATGTTTTCATTTGGCTTAATTTGTTAATGTTTTAGAGCGTTTCTTACTGATAAATACAAAGCAGGTGATTTGTATAATGAATATTAATGTGTCTTGTATTCACGTTTGCATTTAAGCTAGCTGGCGATCAGCGTGCTAGCTGCTTCGCCAGGAAATTAGCGGTATTACTGTGAATTTTTCAAAGTGCGATAATCCATCACGGTTTTACGAGAATTCAAACTTGAAACAGTTGAAACATGTTTTTTTATGGGGAAATACGTTAATGTATCTTGTTTCATGTGGTTTGCTCGTAAATGAGCAGTATCACCGTGACACTTTTTTAAAGTGTGGGAATCAGGTTTACGATACCTACAATTTCAAAATTGTTGTTAGGTGATGTTTGTAATGGGTGAAGATGTTAATGTGTCTTGTATTCATGTTGTCATTTAAGATAGCTAGCAATCAGCCTGTTTGCTCTTCGTCAGGAAACGAGTGGCTCAAATGAGTTCTTCAAAGGGCGGTAATCCATCACGATTTTACGATAATTCAAACTTGAAATGGTTGTTGGGTGATGTTTGTAATGGGGAATGATGTAATTTGTCTTAAATTTGTGATAGTAGTTAAGATATCTAGCAATTAGCACGCTAGCTGCTTCTCCAAGAAATGACCAGTATCACTGAATTTTTCGAAGTGCGGTAATCAATTACGGTTTTACGATAATTAAAATTCAACGCGATTATCGGGTGTTGTTTGCAATAAGGAAAGTCGGTAATGTGTCTCGTATTTATGTTGGCATTTAAGCTATCGAGTGATTAGTGTGTTAGCTGCTACACCATGAAATGAGCAGTCTTACTGTGCGATAATCCATCACAGTTTTACGATAATTCAAATTTGAAACAGTTGTTGGTTGATGTTTTTTATGGGGAATTACATTAATACATCTTGTATTCATGTGGTTTGCTCGGAAATGAGCAGTATCACCGTGAGAGTTTTTTAAAGTGTTAATCAATCACAGGTTTACGATACCTATAATTTCAAAATTGTTGTTAGGTGATGTTTGTAATGGGTGAAGACGTTAATGTGTCTTGTATTCATGTTGTCATTTAAGACAGCTAGCAATCAGCCTGTTTGCTCTTCACCAGGTAACGAGTGGCTCAAATGAGTTCTTCAAAGTGCGGTAATCCATCACGGTTTTATGATAATTCAAACTTGAAATGCTTGTTGGGTGATGTTTGTAATGGGGAACGATAGTAATGTGTCTTAAATTTATGTTAGTTGTTAAGCTATCTAGCAATTAGACTATCGGGTGATGTTTGCAATGGGGAAAGTCAGAAATGTGTCTAGTATTCATGTTGGCATTTAAGCACTCACAGAGCAGTATCACTGTGAGTGCAGCAATCTGATCAAGGTTTAATGATATTTCAAATTAATCAAGGTTGTTAGGTGATGTTTGTAATGAGGAAAGTCATAATTGTGTCTTGTATTTATATTAGCACTTGGGCTAGCTGGTGTTTAGGGTGCTCGCTGTTTCTCCAGGACAGGAGCAGTATCATCGTTTGCTTTTCGAAATGCAGCAATCAATCACGATTTAACGATAGTTAAAATTTGTAAAGGTTGTTGGGTGATATTTGTCTGGGGGAAAGACGTCCTGTATTCAAGTTGGCAGTTAAGCTAGCTGGCAGTCAGCCAGTTTGCTCTTCGCCAGGAAAAGACTGTATAACCGTGAGTTCTTCAAAGTGCGGTAATCCATCACAGATGATAATTCAAACATTGGGTGATGTTTGGAATGGGGAAAGATTGTAATGTGTCTTAAATTTATGTTAGCATTTAAGCTAATTTAAAATTAGCACACTAGCTGCTTCTCCAAGAAATAAGCAGTGTCACTGTCAGTTTTTCAAAGTGCGATAATTAATCACGGTTTTACAATAATTAAAATTCGACACGGTTGTTGGGTGATGTTTGTAAAAGGGCAAGTTGTTATTATGTCTTGTATCTATGTTTTTATTTAAGCTAGCTAGTGATTAGCATGCTAGCAGCTACACCAGCTGAGCAGTATCACCGTGAGTGTGGTAATCTATCACAGTTTTAAGATAATTCAAATTCAACATGGTTATTGGGTGATGTTTGTAATGAGGAAAGTCGTTAATTTGTCTTGTATTCATGTTAGCATTTAGGCTAACTGCCGTTTAGCGTGCTTGCTGTTTTTTCCGGCAAAGGAGCACGCGTCACCGTTTGCATTTTCGAAATGCAGCAATCAATCACGGTTTAACAATAATTACATTTTAAAAACGGTTGTTGGGTGATATTTTTCAGAGGGAAAGAAATACGTCTTCATGTTAGCATTCAAGCTAGCTTGCAATACTCGTACTAGCTGCTGCTCTAGGAAATGAGCAGTATCACCATTAGTTTTTCAAAATTTTACATTAATTACAATTTGAAACAGTAACACTAACCGTCGGGAATTGTACTATTGTTATTAAGTTAAAGTTAAAGTTAAAGTACCAATGATTGTCACACACACACTAGGTGTGGTGAAATTTGTCCTCTGCATTTGACCCATCCCCTTGTTCACCCCCTGGGAGGTGAGGGGAGCAGTGGGCAGCAGCGGTGGCGGCGCCCGGGAATCATTTTGGTGATTTAACCCTCAATTACAACCCTTGATGCTGAGTGCCATGCAGGGAGATAATGGGTCCTATTTTTATAGTCTTTGGTATGACTCGTACCATCGTACTATTGTAGCGGTAATCGTTACTTCCCTAGAATATATAACTGTTGCATTGTGTATCCTCCTAGGAGCTGCAGTGTCTCAAGACGGCTCTGAAATGTAACTCTGATTAAAAAAAAGAGAGAACAAAAACAAATGTCCACTGCAGAGGATGCTGGTTTTCAAATGGATTTATAGCACTATTTCTGCTAAATAAAAAATGACCTGTTTAGAATGGCTGTAGTGTAATGAATGTACCTTGTGGCTGAGAGGAGAAGTGATGCTATTTGAGTGGTGGGACAGGATGGATATTAGGTGAGTGATGGCCTTCCAAGGAAACCCCTAAATGGGCCGAGGCAGACGAAGAATTCCCAGATCCCGCGCTGTCAGTGGTAGGAACAGCCGATCAGAAGAATGACACCACTGGGTGATGACTGGTTTTAGAGTTGTGACCATATCGGGCAGGGCAGATCCCCGTATATAATAGCTTGACCGCAACAACGGCCAAAGGTCTCCTAAGCCACCTCTTTCTTTGGTGAGTATGTGCCTGAGTTCGACATTTATTTTGGAAAGTCCAACTTCTGACAACTGTGAAATGCTGTCCTCTGTCCTCCTTCCAGCCACAGTCAAAAGGTGAGCGAGCCGGTCAACAGCAGCCATGCCGGGTGCATACAAAGGGGAGTGCGGGGACGACGTGGACCCCATGCCCTTCTTGACTCCCTCAGAGAAAGAGCGCATGGACGCCACGAATAAGCCGTATGACACCAAGCGCTCATGCTGGGTTAAAGATGAGAAGGAGGCTTTCATCGCTGGGGAGATTCAGTCCGAAGATGGGGACAAGGTCACCGTCAAGACAGCCAAGAATACAGTAAGAGTCAAAACTACACTTAAATGTTTCATAATTAAGGTATTTTAAATCAATCTCAGAGGTCCCACAAAAATATTAATTTTGACAGTTTTAATGTAAGCCCTACTGGGAACATACCATAGCTGTAGCTTTAATGCTAATTAGGGATGCGCGATATGGCCTACAACGGGGGTCAGCAACCCGCTGCTATCGAGCCGCACGCGGCTCTTTAGTGCCGCCCTAGTGGCTCCCCGGAGCATTTTTAAAAATGGATTGAAAATGAAAAAAGATGGGGGAAAATATTTTTTTTTTTAGTATGTATTTTGTTTGAGGACAAACATGACACAAAGCGGATTTTGGACGCTGGCAGCGGGCCATAGTTTGGGGATTATTGGTCTATATAGTGCACTTCTAATGCTAATGAGCTATGTTTGTCCACGCCTGTTTTTATATAGAGGATGTGGCTCCTCCCACTTTTTATGTATACACTGTAACACAGCATTCTCCAATATAGTAGATGCCAAAAATAACATACAAGAACGTAACATTAAGGAGTGGGACGAGAGGACACAAACGTTAGCGACGCATGAGCTAAAATGCTAACATTACAGTCAGATTTGAACAGCAACATCATGCCAGGTTAGCCTGTTTGCATAGGAAGAACAAAATTATCAAAGTTAAAGTTTGAGCTGGCCAATGTATTGTTGGCAGAGCTCCAGGCTTTTTTTTAGGATGTGTAGCAAAGCATGCATTTTTACAAAGCTTTTTGCCTTTACAAAGCTTATAAAGTGGTGGGCGTATACAGATTGACCCCGAGTGGTGCCCAAGCACCTTCCTTTTGGCCTTGCATAAGAAAATAAGAATAACAACTATTTTATTCTTCAAATATGTTTTGATATCTGAAAACTTTACGACGCTACTGCTCCGACGTCTCCTGACCAAAATAGACCAACTCCAAGCCTTGTCCAACTGGTTCCTTCATGACTTAATGAAAACCCATATTGTTTGGTGCTTTCACATTCTACTGTTATTACATCATCAATATTGCATATTAAGGTATCTTTAACATCCATCCATCCATCTATTTTCTACTGCTTATTCCCTTTTGGGGTCGCGGGGGGCGCTGGAGCCTATCTCAGCTATAATCGGGCGGAAGGCGGGGTACACCCTGGACAAGTCGCCACCTCATCGCAGGGCCAACACAGATAGACAGACAACATTCACACTCACATCCACACACTAGGGCCAATTTAGTGTTGCCAATCAACTTATCCCCAGGTGCATGTCTTTGGAAGTGGGAGGAAGCTGGAGTACCCGGAGGGAACCCACGCAGTCACGGGGAGGACATGCAAACTCCACACAGAAAGATCCCGAGCCCGGGATTGAACCCAAGACTACTCAGGACCTTCGTATTAACATTTGCTTTTACAAGCGAATGTGACGAATGTGTTTTTTTTTTTTTGCCCCTTATTAGACGGTGACAATAAAGAAGGATGAAATACAGCAGATGAATCCTCCCAAATTCTTCCAAGCCAGCGATATGTCCAACCTCACTTTCCTCAACGAGGCCAGCGTCATGGAAAACCTGCGCAGCCGCTACGTGGACATGAGGATCTATGTAAGCCACAATAGCAGAAGCAGACAATACCACATACAATATGACACAACTTTAATGCTGAATGTTCCCCATGAATTGCGCAACACTGAGTCCAGATTTGTGCTGACTCCTGCATTATTCATGTGAAAAGGTCATTTTAATGCTCCCTCGCCTCTTTTCAGACCTACTCGGGCCTCTTCTGTGTCACCATCAACCCGTATAAATGGCTTCCCATTTATGGCGCTAAAGTGGCCCAGATGTACAAGGGGAAGAAACGCAATGAAGTTCCTCCTCACCTCTTCTCCATCTCCGACAATGCCTATCATGACATGATGCTGGGTGAGGAGAAAGATGTGTGAGAGACAGAATCCATTGATTTGTCTGTTAGTGCTTGTTGCTAGGCAGAATATGTGTCTGTATACGCGTCAGCATTTCATATTGGTGAGTGGCTGGAGTCTATTCTATTGCTTATTTTAATACAGGGGTTCTTAACCTTTTTTGACCCATTCAAATATTAACACTAGTAATCTTACTCTTGATTTTAGTCATATTTAATAAGTATATCTAACCTACTTACAGTTTACAACCTTCTCAGATGATATGAAACTATGTGTTAATCACAAAGATTATTATTTATGTAACACATAAACCTTAAGCTTAGGTCAGACTGATTAGAAAAATAAGTTCTAACCAAATATACTGCAGAAGAAGTGACTCATAAATAACTCACAAAAAATAATTTACATACATTTAGGTTGTGCCAAAATAAAGTGAATAATGAATATGTTTCTTAACTAAACTCTCACTATAATTAAAGTACAAATGAAAATACAGCTTCACCAATTTAGTCATAATTTGTGCGCTTCTCTATGACTTTATCAAATCAACTCAAATCAACTTTATTTATAGCTCTAGACTTCTTCTCTTTGTTTGAGACTATCATTACTGCTACATGTGGTGGAAATGTGTATTACAAGTGACTACTGTTGCGGCCCATACAAACAAACCACAGAGAAACAGATATTTTTTGGCGGCCCTCTGGCGGGCACTCGTGGCCCTCTTTGATGAAGAAACACTGCTTTAATTGGCGAAGTTGGTAGAGTGGCCGTGCCAGCAATCGGAGGGTTGCTGGTTACTGGGGTTCAATCCCCACCTTCTACCATCCTAGTCACGTCCGTTGTGTCCTTGGGCAAGACACTTCACCCCTTGCTCCTGATCTGCTGGTTTGCGCCTTGCATGGCAGCTCCCGCCATCAGTCTGTGAATGTGTGTGTGAATGGGTGAATGTGGAAATACTGTCAAAGCGCTTTGAGTACCTTGAAGGTAGAAAAGCGCTATACAAGTATAACCCATTTATCATTTATCATTTATTTGACTCTGCTACACGAGCCACTAGTGTTAATGATCCATGGCTCGTAAGAATTGGCACACTGTTGACTATCATATTAGATAAAGAACTCAAAATGTGTTCCGCTTCGAAAATTGGTTAAAAAATAAAAAATACTGTGTTGCCTGTGCTATTATCCATCCATCCATTTTCTACTGCTTGTCCCTGTTGGGGTCGCGGGGGGTGCTGGAGCCTATCTCAGCTGCATTCGGGCGGAAGGCGGGGAACACCCTGGACAAGTCGCTACCTCATCACAGGGCCAACACAGATAGACAGACAACATTCACACTCACATTCACACAATAGGGCCAATTTAGTGTTGCCAATCAACCTAGCCTGTGCTATTATTTTTCTGATAAATACACCACATGGTGGCGCCATTATGAAACCCAAAAGTTTGACCCCGTATGTCGGATCAACTCGAAATTTCTCACACAGTTCAATGCCCTCTGTAAAACACTCCCTGTAACTTTAGGGTGTTTATCTGATTCACCACCAAATTTGGCACACAACTTCAAGGGGACGAACAAGCATGTGTATGTAGAATTCTAGCAAGGTTGGTCGAAAAACATGGCGGTCATTAACCAAAGCGTCTTTCCAGGGACATGGACTTTCAAACTCAAAAATAGTATAAAAATAACCTCCGTCAAGATAAATTCAAACAAAATAGCACTACTAAATATAAAAGAGTCAGGGGGTGGGGTGGCGGGAATTGTAAATAAATCAAGTAATGGCTTTGAAAAGGAGCAGGAAGAAGCAAAATTTAATGTTGTCCTGCTGCAACACTTAGATTCTTTAGACATAATTACTGCAGTACCTCAACTTACGAGTTTAATTGGTTCTGTGACAGAGCTCTTAACTCAAAACACTTTTTTTTCCACATTAATTGGTGGTTATCACCCCCAAACAGCACCATTTTAAGAAACATGCCTTTGAAAAATAAAAACTAACTTTTAGATAAAAAATATTGTATGAAATTAAGACAGTAGAATGTACTACAGTACTTTTATGAGGTCATCTAATAATAATGTACCGCATTTTTCTTGGAGAGTGGAATTCTACGCCTTCTCTGTCAAACAAACCATCAGCAGCTTTTCCATATTTTCATAGATAAATGTTTGCTATTTAGATATTCTTTCAACAATATTGGCTGGCGTTATCAACTCATTCTACTTTAGTATGGCGTAGACGAGCAATGCTATGCTCAAAATGTTGTCACCTAGTTGGCAATACACTCAGATCCACATCAGGGCAAGAAAAAACTCACCCCAATGGGATACAATGAGAAACCTTGAAGGGGACCGCAGATGTGCCCCTCCCGGGCAAACGGTGCAATGGACGTCGAGTGGATCTAGATAATAGTGTGAGAGTTCAGTCCATAGTGGGGCCAGCAGGGGATCATCTTGAGTGGCGACAAGTCAGCAGCGCAGGGACGTCCCCAACTGATGCACATATGAGTGGTCCACCCCGGGTCCCGACTTTGAACAGCTAGCGCGTCATCTGCGGTCACCTAATAACCTCTCAACGCAGGAGAGGGGGGAAGAGCAGAAAAGAGACGGCAGATCAACTGGTCTAAAAGGGGGGTCTATTCTGTACAGTAATCTATTTATTTATTTATATATATTTATATATATTTATTTGTTTTATATATATATATTTATATATTATTTATATATATTTATTTATTTATATACGTATGCACCTTATTGCTTTTTTATCCTGCACTACCATGAGCTTATGTAATGAAATTTCGTTCTTATCTGTGCTGTAAAGTTCAAATTTGAATGACAAAAAAAGGAAGTCTAAGTCTAAGTCTAAGTCTATTTAAAGGCTAGTGTATAAAAATGTGTTTTAAGATGGGACTTAAATGCTTCTACTGAGGTAGCATCTCTAACTGTTACCGGGAGGGCATTCCAGAGTACTGGAGCCCGAATAGAAAACGCTCTATATCCTGTGCATATATTTATACAGGATATATGCAAATACATAGAGTAGTTTCATCCTTACATGATCACAAGAATATACCCAGTTATCATTTTGCTATTTGGAAAAAATAATTGCACCCTTAAATACTTAGCAATTGATAGACCATAGGTCAACCTCTGGTTTTCATCAGCAAGTGATGCTACAGTATGTTTAATGTCAACTTGGTGCCCTACAGTACACAACAGCTAATGGACAGGGAGAGTTGGCAGGAACAGTCAGCACACAAAGGACATGTCTCAAAAACCAAGCCCTTTACTATGTGTCAAGTTCATCAAACACGCGCTCAACTTTTTTCAACACGGCGCCATCTGCTGGCAGCAAGCCCAAAAGAATCCTATGATTCTGAATAACCCCTTTGGGATGAGTTGCAGGAATGTCATTACATGGCTGTGTGTGGATCGAGGGACTGGGGGAAGGTGGGGTGGTCTTTGGATGTGTGTAATCAGCGTGTCATGTAATGATTTGTAACGGGAGCAGCCAAAATACTTGGAAGCCATTATGTGGCATCGAGGGAAAACTGGCAGCTGTTTGTGTTGTTCACACTGCCGACAGAGAACACAAACAAACCTCTGATGGGCTCACTGAGACATTCGCAGTCTAAATTCTCACAGTGTCTGCGCTTGTCTGCTCTTCTGCCCTACAGAGCATGAGAACCAGTCTATGCTGATCACGTAAGAACGCCCTTTCATCCACTAGTTAAAAGCACTTGCAGCATCACCTGCATCCCTCGCTACTTATGACCATCTGTAAATGTTTCCTTGGCAGTGGAGAATCTGGTGCCGGCAAGACCGAGAACACCAAGAAGGTTATCCAGTATTTTGCCAACGTTGGAGCGTCAGGAAGCAAAGCGTCTGACTCCAAGGCAAGTTCCCCCCCCCCCCCCCCCCCCCCCCTTTGGCCACAACAGAACACAGGGGCATCATTTAAAGTCACAATGCTTTGTGGGTGGTGACAGGAAGTGTCTGCATGGCTCCTTCACACTACACTGATTCACTATAATGCTCGACGAGGAGCTGAGTTATTTTACTAGAATAGTTTGACCAGTTCTTTAAAGTTTTTGGCTTCAACTTTTAATTTCACTGTGGTGAATCACACTGGCAGCGCTCCTATAACTTAACATGCAACTGGCTAGTGCAATTAAACTGGCACAGAAATATGAAAAGGACGTTTGCAAAATGTTTTCAGTATCCCTGAATGGTCAAAGTCAATTGGTTTTCTGCTTTGTATAGAGTTTGGGGTATTTCTTGGTGCCAAATTAGTAGACTGTTTGCAGCTTTCACTCTATCGTACATTTTTGGGGGGCTGAATTAAGCATTTTCAAGCATAAAAGTGGCCAAATTAACTAAAATGATCAATACTACGGCCATTAGATGAGACCAAACCAATCAGAGAGTGCTGTTCAGGATGGTGGCCACTGATTGCCTAAGTCTCAGGCATGTATTACTATCTTGGAACAAACGGATTAAAAAGAGTGTAAAGGTGATATATATGTGGGTCTTATTTCATGTCTGAAGGGCTCTCATAATGTTAAAATGTGTCTTCAGGTTTTTTTTTTTATGCTTGAACTATGAAAATATTTGGTATATAGTTCAATAATTACTACATTTGCGAACATTCCTTTACTACGGTTAGGTCCGGAACCAATTAACAGTAATAAATGAGAGTTGTGAAGTGAATTACATTTATATAGCGCTTTTTCTCAAGTGACTCAAAGCGCTTTACATAGTGAAACCCAATATCTAAGTTACAGTTAAACCAGTGTGGGTGGCACTGGGAGCAGGTGGGTAAAGTGTCTTGCCCAAGGACACAACGGCAGTGACTAGGATGGCGGAAGCGGGGGTCGAACCTGCAACCCTCAAGTTGCTGGCACGGCCGCTCTACCAACCGAGCTATACCGCCCCAGAGTTCACTGTATGTACAGTATATATATTGTTAAAAGTATACTTAAGAACAGAAAATGTTAAAAGTTATATTATATTTTGATTCATTCATATTTTAATATATATATATTCATATTTTAATGTTTGTGTTAAAATATGAACAAAAACTGTTAAGTTATATTTTATTTTGATTAATTCATGTTTAAATGTACATATATATATTCTATATATAATTATTCATATTTTAATGCATATATATATATATATTCATTCATATTTGGTTGTATATACTTTGAAATATGAATGAATACATATATATATATATATATATATAGATATATATATGAATGAATCAAAATATAATATAACTTTAACATTTTCTGTTGATTAGTATATTTTAAATTAAAACCATTCTCAAAATGATCACATGATTGATATTTCATTGCCTTTTTAATTATCTAATGTTGAGATTTTTGTCTATTTAATGTTATTTAACAATAAAATATTTTTTATTTTATTAAATTACTTTTGAATATATTTATTTACTTTATTGCTATCGAATGATTTTTCATTATTATGACTGTGTGGGGGAAGCACGGTGGAAGAGGGGTTAGTGCATCTGCCTCACAATACGAAGGTCTTGAGTAGTCTTGGGTTCAATCCCGGGCTCGGGATCTTTCTGTGTGGAGTTTGCATGTTCTCCCCGTGACTGCGTGGGTTCCCTCCGGGTACTCCGGCTTCCTCCCACCTCCAAAAACATGCACCTGGGGATAAGTTGATTGGCAACACTAAATTGGCCCTAGTGTGTGAATGTGAGTGTGAATGTTGTCTGTCTATCTGTGTTGGCCCTGCGATGAGGTGGCGACTTGTCCAGGGTGTACCCCGCCTTCCGCCCGATTGTAGCTGAGATAGGCTCCAGCGCCCCCCGCGACCCCAAAGGGAATAAGCGGTAGAAAATGGATGGATGGATGACTGCGTGGGTTCCCTCCGGGTACTCCGGCTTCCTCCCACTTCCAAAGACATGCACCTGGGGATAGGTTGATTGGCAACACTAAATTGGCCCTAGTGTGTGAATGTGAGTGTGAATGTTGTCTGTCTATCTGTGTTGGCCCTGTGATGAGGTGGCGACTTGTCCAGGGTGTACCCCGCCTTCCGCCCGATTGTAGCTGAGATAGGCTCCAGCGCCCCCCGCGACCCCAAAGGGAATAAGCGGTAGAAAATGGATGGATAGATGGATTAATATTCACGCTTTTGATTATAGAATGGTTATTCATAGTAAATTACTTGGGTGCATAATCTTAATTAACTTTAAAAAAAGATTGCAATATTTTGACACAAATGCAATTTTATTGTCAGAATGGGGTGTCAAACTCACTTTAGCTCAGGGGCCGCATGGCGGAAAATCTGTGCACACGCGGGCCGGAATATTAAAATCATGGCATAAAACTAAAAAATAAAGACAACTTAAGATTATTTTCTTTGTCTTACTTTGGCCAAAAATAGAACAAACACATTCTGAAAATATTACAATAAAAATAGAGAAAAAAATACCGGCAGCGGTAAAGTTTAGATCCATGAAGGAAAGAAGAAAGTGAATGAATATTTATAACTGAATACATTTAATTATGCATAAAAATGTGTTTTCTTTTGTATTATTTTTTTGTAATGAATTAACTAACATTTATGACAACTTTTTTCCAAAACACAATATAGAATGTGAGATATAACAGGATAATGCATACATTTATCATTTGTTTTCAAAACAATTACAAAAAAGTGGGACCCCAAAAATTTACTGTGGGACCCCATTTTTGAAAATTCCTAGCACCAACACTGATGGAGTATTGGTGCGTGCAAAACAGCAGAAGGCGGCTGTGGCCTGCGGGCCGGTTCTAATTAGTATTAGAACCGGCCCGCAGGCCACAGCCACCTTCTGCCGCCTTCTGATGATATTTGATTAGTATCAAATATCATCCCGGGGGCCATAGATAATTCATTCGCGGGCCGTATCTGTCAGGCCTTGACTTTGAGACATAAGACTTAAGATAAGCATCACATAGTAAGAACAAATATGTGTTTAGAAAAGCTTAAGTATGATTTAAACTTGGTTGGGCTTCAGTTATGTTTGTCCTTCTTTTCAACTGATTCTGACTGTAATCCACAATGCAACCGAAAGTGTGCTGGTTGAAGAGACACAAAGGTAATGTCTTTGTCACGGTGGCGCTATTTGGCTGCTGGCGTGACCCCAGGATGCGTGCAGGTCAAATCATTTCATTATTTACCTAGACAGCATAAACCAGCAGAAACAACACCAGGACAGGAACTGACACCCAACACAGGAAAATAAAGAACAAAATTCAAACTCCTGACAGTCCGCTCTCCTCGCAGGGCTCTCTGGAGGACCAGATCATTCAGGCTAACCCTGTGCTGGAGGCATTTGGTAACGCCAAGACCATCAGAAACAACAACTCCTCACGCTTTGTACGTAATCAGACAATTCTCAATATGTGACATTGATTCAAATATGTCTAAAATAAGCAATTCTATGTGATGATTATGTACATCCTTGTTTTTTTTTACAGGGAAAGTTCATCCGCATCCACTTTGGCCCAACAACTAAGCTGGCTGGTGCCGACATTGAGACATGTGAGTGCGTTTCAGGACTTTCGTTTTAGCAGTGGTGTGCCGTCAGGGCCAGCAAGGCATTCTCTGCTGGCCTAACATAACCAGAAATTGTGATCATAATTAAAGATAAAAGTAATTTTTTATTTACTTTCCCTAAATATCTAAAATTATTCATATTCTCTTCATGTCATATTATGCTCCTTTCAGTGCTGTGGTTTTTAGGTTAGAATTTTTATCCAATCAGAATTCAGCTAGCTTATGTTGCCATGCTGTACGGAATCTGCCCGGGGCCTTCAGAATCAACAATGCGGACGTCTGTGCACAGGAAGTGAATGGGCACAGTTGATAAATAATTGCGACAGCCAATCAGGTCACGAGTTGTTGTCAGTAAGGCCTTCTAGCTGGCCTCGCTTTGAACATGACATTTACGCATCCTGTGATAGGATACTCACTGGTTTGAGCCACGGCGGTGCTATGCAGATCAGCAGAGCCACACCGTTAGCGGATTAATTTTATGTAAACGAACAGAACACATACAGTTGATAGACAGTTGCGACAATAACCTATCTAGGTAGCCTGATGTTAATGAGACTGTGATTAGATACTCACTTGTCACTCCAAAGTGAGTATCCAATCACAAGTTGCAATTTACTGAAACAGGAAGTGTTGCACCGTAGCCATACCGGGCTAGCAGAGAAATCACCAATACTCACTTTTTTAACCCACAAAGAAGGAGAACAAAACATTGATTAGGTGGCAGATATATATTTGCAAGGCCATTTTCAAGAAGGATATTTAAAGAAATTACATGTGTCCCGGCGATGAAATGGGGAAATGCCCGCCACTTCCACTCGAATCAACCACTGGCTTATACTGCGTTGAATGGGTTCTACAAATTGTGAGTTCAAATATTTTATTTCTTTATTTTTTCACGTTTAATGGTTCTTACCATTTACATTTTGACAGTACCACATAAGATATCTTTTAATTGCTGATGCGTGTTTATTGAATTTTAAATGCGCCACAAAATAGCCCGTTTTGTACACTGATGAGATGATTCAATGACCAGTAGTGCATAAATGTGTTTCTGTATAGTATTTCTCCAGCAATGGTCATGTGGTGACATAAATAATGGTATTTTCAGAGGTAATCATTGAAGTCGGACATCACTGAAGGCCTAGGTGGGAAACGCACGGCCCGCCACTGCGTTTTACTGCATGCTTATATATGGCTTTAAGGTACTCAAGAGGATTAAAACAAAACTGGGACTCTTTTGAATGACTGTGTGCATCAGATCTGTTGGAGAAATCCAGAGTGATTTCCCAGCAGGCCGCTGAGAGAGGATATCACATCTTCTACCAGCTCTTGTCTGCAAGGAAGCCAGAACTCACAGGTGAGCCTCAGGCTTCATAGTGTCTCATCTTTTAAAGACATGGATAGACTATAGTCTATTTCGTGTGACGGTGGTTAACCTGTCACTGTCTTTCAGAGGCTCTGCTGCTGAGTGCAGACCCCAAACAATATGCGTGGGTATGCCAGGGAGTGACTGTGGTGGACAACATGGACGATGGCGAGGAGCTGCAGATTACTGACGTGAGTATTGGGACTCTCAACTTTAACATTTGATTGAGTTATGCTGCTTTGCAATAAATGTGCGTCGCCTGTTTGCAGGCGGCTTTTGATGTCTTGGGCTTCACTCCTGAGGAGAAGATGAGCATCTATAAGCTGACTGGAGGCATAATGCACTTTGGTAA